>NW_026968624.1:0-80727 GCF_028390025.1 Pseudophryne corroboree
GTGTTGGTCTGACCAGGACAATCCATGGAGTGTAATCATTCACATTAAAGGGATTAGGGCACAGCCACCATCTTATCCTTCTACAACGTTGGACAAACACCTCGGAAATGTGTCATGGAAACCACAGTCTCTACTCCCTTGTGGGTTTGCAGTGTCTTGTACCCGGCTCCACTTCACTTCATCCGGTTCCGGAGACGTCGCAAATAGCAGCAGGTGACTGTGGAGAGGATGGTTATACCAACAAACAGGGCACTGGCAATGCCACCAATCATCGGGATCAGCAGGAGATCCTTAGCTGAAAGACAGAGAAGATCAACTGAGCAAGTGAGAAGTTCTATAGACGGAACATGGAAACACAAACCCAACCCGAGTCCTGAGGCACGTTCCCTGAATGGTGATTATATGCCTTCAGAATAGTGAGAAGATGCAGGCCTCTCGCTCCATGTATGGCGGTGATCTGAGAGAATAGTGAGAAGATGCAGCCCTCTCGCTCTATGTATGGTGGTGATCTGAGAGGAGAATAGTGAGAAGATACAGGCCTCTCGCTCTATGTATGGTGGTGATCTGAGAGGAGAATAGTGAGAAGATGCAGGCCTCTCGCTCCATGGCCCTCATTCCGAGTTGTTCGCTCGCAAGGCGATTTTAGCAGTATTGCACACGCTAAGCCGCCGCCTACTGGGAGTGAATCTTAGCTTCTTAAAATTGCGAACGATGTATTCGCAATATTGCGATTACACACCTCGTAGCAGTTTCAGAGTAGCTTCAGACTTACTCGGCATCTGCGATCAGTTCAGTGCTTGTCGTTCCTGGTTTGACGTCACAAACACACCCAGCGTTCGCCCAGACACTCCTCCGTTTCTCCAGCCACTCCCGCGTTTTTTCCGGAAACGGTAGCGTTTTTTCCCACACGCCCATAAAACGCCGTGTTTCCGCCCAGAAACACCCATTTCCTGTCAATCACACTACGATCGCCGGAGCGAGGAAAAAGCCGTGAGTAAAAATCCTATCTTCATAGCAAATTTACTTGGCGCAGTCGCAGTGCGGACATTGCGCATGCGCACTAAGCGGAAAATCGCTGCGATGCGATGAAATTTACCGAGCGAACGACTCGGAATGAGGGCCCATGTATGGTGGTGATCTGACAGAAAGAAGAGTATTGAGAAGATGTAGGCCTCTCGCTTCATGTATGGTGGTGATCTAACAGGAGAATAGTGAGAAGATGCAGGCCTCTTGCTCCATGTATGGTGGTGGTCTGACAGGAGAATAGCGAGAAGACGCAGGTCTCTCCCTCTATGTATGGTGCTGATCTGACAGGAGAGTAGTGAGGAGACGCTGGTCTCTTGCTCCATAAATGGTGGTGATCGGACAGGAGAGTAGTGAGAAGACAACGGTTTCTCACACAATGTATGGTAGTGATCTGATAGAAGAGTAGTGAAAAGATGCAGGCCTCTTGCTCCATGTATGGTGGTGATCTGACAGGAGAGTAGTGAGAAGACGCAGGTTTCTCGCTCTATGTATGGTGCTGATCTGACACTAGAATAGTGAGAAGACACTGGTATCTCACACTATGTATAATGGAGATCTGACAGGAGAGTAGTGAGGAGACGCTGGTCTCTTGCTCCATAAATGGTGGTGATCTGATAGGAGAATAGTGAGAAGATGCTGGTCTCTCTCTCCATCTATGGTGGTGATCTGACAGGACATCAGTGAGATGACGCTGGTCTCTCACACCATGTATTGTGGTGATCTGACAGGAGAATAGTGAGAAGATGCTGGTCTCTCACACCATGTATGGTGGTGATCTGACAGGACATCAGTGAGAAGACGCTAGTCTCTCACACCATGTATGGTGGTGATCTGACAGGAGAGTAGTGAAAAGATGCAGGCCTCTTGCTCCATGCATGTTGGTGATCTGAGAGTAGTGAGAAGATGCTGGTCTCTCACACCATGTATGGTGGTGATCTGACAGGACATCAGTGAGAAGACGCTGGTCTCTCACACCATGTATGGTGGTGATCTGACAGGACATCAGTGAGAAGACGCTAGTCTCTCACACCATGTATGGTGGTGATCTGACAGGAGAGTAGTGAAAAGATGCAGGCCTCTTGCTCCATGCATGGTGGTGATCTGAGAGGAGAGTAGTGAGAAGATGCTGGTCTCTCACACAATGTATGGTGGTGATCTGACAGGACATCAGTGAGAAGACGCTGGTCTCTCACTCCATGTATGGTGGTGATCTGAGAGGAGAGTAGTGAGAAGATGCTGGTCTCTCACACCATGTATGGTGGTGATCTGACAGGACATCAGTGAGAAGACGCTGGTCTCTCAACTCCATGTATGGTGGTGATGAGTAGTGAGAAGATGTTGGTCTCCGACTACCTGTATGTTGGTAATCTAAGATGAGAATAGTGAGAAGATGCTGGTCTCTCACACCATGTATGGTGGTGATCTGACAGGACATCAGTGAGAAGACGCTGGTCTCTCGCTCTATGTATGGTGGTGATCTGAGAGGAGAGTAGCGAGAAGATGCTGGTCTCTCACTCCATGTATGGTGGTGATCTGAGAGGAGAGTAGTGAGAAGATGCTGGTCTCTCACACCATGTATGGTGGTGACCTGACAGGACATCAGTGAGAAGACGCTGGTCTCTCACTCCATGTGTGGTGGTGATCTGAGAGGTGAGTAGTGAGAAGATGTTGGTCTCCGACTACCTGTATGTTAGTGATCTAAGATGAGAATAGTGAGAATATGCTGGTCTCTCGTTCCATATATGGTGGTGATCTGACAAAAAAGTAAGGTAGTGAATACCAAAAAGAAAAGTGGAAGGAATTCCTAGTGTCATAGTAAACACATACCGTGGGCATATGGGTACAGTCTGATAACATTGGACTTTGCAGAGGCGGCTTTGTACCAGCTGCCATCTGGGTACTGGATCCAGGCGGTGACTGCGCAGTGATACACCCCATCATCCTCTGCTCGGATGTTGTACAAACGCAGCCGGTAGCACTGAGGTCCAACCTTGTCCGTACTAAGGTCTTCTCCTGAATAGCGAGTCCCCGGCTCGGACACACTCTGGCGGTTGACAGAAGCCACAAGTTTACCAGTTCTCTCATTTGGCCCGTTCCCAGCCAGTTCCACCCACCAGCCAACCGCGGTGTGTACAGGCTGGAGTGCGTTCACCGTGATATTGCAGAGCAAGACAGCGGTGTCTCCATGATAGAGTGTGGGCGAGTCCAGCAATGCCAAAGCGTTCAGCACAGGATCTGTAATAAGGAGATACAACTTGTATAGTTACTGATATCTATTAATTCAGAGCAGTCAAATAATTTCCTAATTAATCACTATATTCAGGCTGGACCCTGTCCTACCATGCATTGTGCGGACTCCTGGCCGTCCGTCATTGGGCACTATCGCCTGTCCCTGGAACACTGTAAACTGGGCTGCTAGGATCCGGGGGTCTTCCAGAACAATCGATCTCAAAACCCAGGGGTATACGCTATGAGCTTCAGGGGTATGGCGGGAGGGGGCATCCATGTGATAAGCGGTGTCCTGTGGATCACTACCCCCAGACATCACGATGATATGGCTCTGATAACCGGCAGGAGAGTACAGGGACGTGGCAGGGGTGTCCCCAGTTAGGAAATGACTGAGTGCCACTGATATAGATCTATAGGCTGTATGAGGACGTGGCAGGGATGTCCCCAGTTAGGAAATGACTGAGTGCCACTGATATAGATATACAGACTAGGCCACGTATCAGGCTTTAAGAGGACGTGGCACGTATGTACCCAGTTAGGAAATGACGGAGTGCCACTGATATAGATATACAGACTAGGCCACGTATCAGGCTGTATGAGGACGTGCCAGGGATGTCCCCAGTTAGGAAATGACTGAGTACCACTGATACAGATATACAGACTCGGCCACGTATCAGGCTGTATGAGGACGTGGCAGGGGTGTCCCCAGTTAGGAAATGACTGAGTGCCAATTATATAGATCTATAGGCTGTATGAGGACGTGGCAGGGATGTCCCCAGTTAGGAAATGACTGAGTGCCACTGATATAGATATACAGACTAGGCCACGTATCAGGCTTTAAGAGGACGTGGCACGTATGTACCCAGTTAGGAAATGACGGAGTGCCACTGATATAGATATACAGACTAGGCCACGTATCAGGCTGTATGAGGACGTGGCAGGGATATACCCAGTTAGGAAATGACTGAGTGCCACTGATATAGATATAGACTCAGCCACGTATCACGCTGTATGAGGACGTGGCAGGGATGGCCCCAGTTAGGAAATGACTGAATGCCACTGATATAGATATACAGACTAGGCCACGTATTAGGCTGTATGAGGACGTGGCAGGGATGGCCCCAGTTAGGAAATCAGGATTTTGGTACTTACCGATAAATCCCTTTCTCTGATTCCACAGGGGACACTGGAGTGCAGTAACAATGGAGAGATAGCTCCTCGCCTACTATGTCCCCCCTCGAAGCCAGTCTACCTTAAACTGTGCCCGAGGAGAGCTGGAAAAGACCAACGTTAAAGTAGAGGAGGTTCGCTAAGCCATGTAAAACAGGATATCAGCAAGGAAACTTGGAAACATACAACTGTAGAGAATGGTTAACATGAACAAAACGAGCAGTCACTCAGTGATCTGCAAACAGAGAAGTGAAGCAGAGAAAACAGCGCTGGGCGGGCGTCCAGTGTCCCCTGTGGAAACGGAGAAAGGGATTTATCGGTAAGTACCAAAATCCTGATTTCTCCTTCATCCACTAGGGGACACTGGAGAGCAGTTACAATGGGGACATCCCAGAGCGATTAAGACGGGAGGGAGAGCGCTGAGAGTCCTGCAAAACCGCCCGGCCAAACTGTGACACAGAGGCCGCAAAAGTGTCAAACCTGTAAAACTTGACAAACGTATAAAGTAGTCATGGAAACCCCGTGGGCGGCCACCCACGAGGGTCCCACAGAGCGCATAGAGTGCGCCGTAATGGAAGACGGAGGCTCTCGAGAAACCGCCAAATAAGCCTGTCTGATGGTCAGACGTATCCAACGGGCCAACATCTGCTTGGAAGCCGGCCATCCGTCCTGGGCAGCAACATACAGAACAAATAAGGAATCAGACTTCCGAATAGCCGAAGTCCTATCCTCATAGATTCTGAGCGCCCTGACAATAAAGATCTCGAATCCGGTGAATCCGCCGAGAGGGCCGAAACCACAAGTGGCTGATTGATGTGAAAATCGGACACCACCTTCGGGAGAAAAGACATGTGAGTACGAAGCTCAGCTCTATTTTCATGGAATATCAGGTAAAAGGCCGACAAAAGAGAGCCCCAAATTCCAACACCCTTCTGGCCGAAGCCAGAGCCAGGAGAAGGACCACCTTCCAGGTGAGATATTTCATCTCCACCGACTCCAGAGGCTCAAATAACGGGGACTGTAGAAAAGAGCGGACCAGGTTGAGGTCCCATGGTGCCGTTGGAGGGCGAAAGGGAGGCTGTATTCGGAGATCCCCCTGAAAGAAAGTCTGAACTTACGGCAGCAAGGCTAATTTCCTCTGGAAGAAAACCGAAAGAGCAGAGACCTGAACCTTGCGTGAACCCAGTCTTAGCCCTGCCGATAAACACTCCTGCAGAAAACAAAGAAGGCGGGCTAAGTTAAAAACCAAAGGGAAAAACTCTCGTCGGTCACTCAGCCCACAAAATGCGGTAGTAGTGAGTTGATGTGACTGACTTCCGAGCTTGGAGCATAGTAGGTATAACCGTACGAGGAATCCACTTCCTTGTTAAGATGGCCTTCTCAACAGCCACGCCGTCAAACGTAGCCTGCGTAAGTCTGGATAAAGAAAAGGACCCTGTTGTAGTAGATAGTCCCGTAGTGGCAGGGGCCAAGGCTCCGCTACTGACAACAGGTGTAGGGCGGAGTACCAAGGCCTGCGCGGCCAATCTGGAGCCACCTGGAGGACTAGCGCGTTTTCTCTCTTTATGCGTTGCAGAACTCGAGGTAGCAACGGGAAAGGAGGAAAGAGATAAACAAACCGGAAGTTCCAAGGAGCCGTGAGGGCATCCACGGCCGCCGCCGGGTCCCTCGTCCGAGAGCAGTTAAGAGGCAGATGATGGTTCAGGCGGGACGCCATGAGGTCGATCTGTGGTCTCCCCCATCGGCGGACCAGCTGACGAAACACCTGGGGATTGAGTGTTCACTCTCCCGGGTGCATGTCCTGGCGGCTGATATAATTGGCTTCCCAATTGTCCACCCCTGGAATGAAGATTGCCGAGAAGGCCAGTGTTTTCCTCTGCCCAGAGGAGGATGTTGGTGACCTCTCTCATCGCTGCATGGCTGCGAGTGCCGCCCTGATGGCTGATGTATGCCACCGTTGTGGCGTTGTCGGACTGAACTCTGACTGCCCGACCGCGAAGCAGGTGATGTGCCTGAAGTAGAGCGTTATACACCACCCGTAATTCGAGTATGTTTATCGGGAGAACGGATTCGTGAGATGACCAGCGCCCCTGAAACCGAAGTTCCAGGGTCACAGCCCCCCATCCTCGCAGGCTTGCGTCTGTGGTGAGGAGAGTCCAATCCCAAACGCCGAACCGCTTTCCTTCCAACAGATGAGCCAAATTGAGCCACCAGAGGAGAGACAACCGCACTGATGAAGAAACAGATGAGACCCCGACCACTGATGTAGGAGACACAACTGGAAAGGTCGAGAGTGGAACCGTCCATAGGGAAGAGCTCCGAACGCCGCTACCATCTTCCCCAGAAGGCGAATACACAGGTACACCGATACCCGACGGTGACGAAGGACCAGCCTCACCAGCGTCTGAAGAGACAGGATCTTGTCCTGAGGAAGAAAAACTTTCTGACGGACCGTGTCGAGAATCATCCCCAAGAACAGCAACCGTTGCGTGGGGCATAAGTGAGACTTCGAGAAGTTCAGGATCCACCCGTGCTGAATCAGAAGGTCCTGCGTTATCCGGATATTCTGAAGTAACAGGTCTGCAGAGTGTGCCTTCAGCAGCAGATCGTCCAGATAGGGGACAATCGTCACTCCCTGCTTTCGAAGTAGGGCCATCATGACCGCCATGACCTTTGTGAACACTCTGGGAGCAGAAGAGAGACCGAAAGGAAGGACCTGGAATTGGAAATGAGGGTCCTGTATCGTGAACCGGAGAAAAGCCTGATGAGGAGGCCAAATGGGAACATGTAAGTATGAATCCTTGATGTCTAAGGACGCCAAAAACTCGTTTTACTGCAAACCGGCAATAACAGACTGAAAGGACTCCATCTTGAATTTGAATATCCTCAAAAATTGATTGAGATCCTTTAAGTTCAGAATTGGCCTGGCCGAGCTGTCCGGCTTCGGTACGAGAAAAAATAAGAATTTACTTACCGATAATTCTATTTCTCATAGTCCGTAGTGGATGCTGGGGACTCCGAAAGGACCATGGGGAATAGCGGCTCCGCAGGAGACTGGGCACAAAAGTAAAAAGCTTTAGGACTACCTGGTGTGCACTGGCTCCTCCCCCCATGACCCTCCTCCAAGCCTCAGTTAGGATACTGTGCCCGGACGAGCGTACACAATAAGGAAGGATTTTGAATCCCGGGTAAGACTCATACCAGCCACACCAATCACACCGTACAACTTGTGATCGGAACCCAGTTAACAGCATGATAACAGAAGGAGCCTCTGAAAAGATGGCTCACAACAACAATAACCCGATTTTTGTAACAATAACTATGTACAAGTAATGCAGACAATCCGCACTTGGGATGGGCGCCCAGCATCCACTACGGACTATGAGAAATAGAATTATCGGTAAGTAAATTCTTATTTTCTCTAACGTCCTAGTGGATGCTGCGGACTCCGAAAGGACCATGGGGATTATACCAAAGCTCCCAAACGGGCGGGAGAGTGCGGATGACTCTGCAGCACCGAATGAGAGAACTCCAGGTCCTCCTCAGCCAGGGTATCAAATTTGTAGAATTTAGCAAACGTGTTTGCCCCTGACCAAGTAGCTGCTCGGCAAAGTTGTAAAGCCGAGACCCCTCGGGCAGCCGCCCAAGATGAGCCCACTTTCCGTGTGGAATGGGCTTTTACAGATTTTGGCTGTGGCAGGCCTGCCACAGAATGTGCAAGCTGAATTGTACTACAAATCCAACGAGCAATCGTCTGCTTAGAAGCAGAAGCACCCAGCTTGTTGGGTGCATACAGGATAAACAGCGAGTCAGATTTTCTGACTCCAGCCGTCCTGGAAACATATATTTTCAGGGCCCTGACTACGTCCAGCAACTTGGAATCCTCCAAGTCCCTAGTAGCCGCAGGCACCACAATAGGTTGGTTTAAGTGAAATGCTGAAACCACCTTAGGGAGAAATTGAGGACGAGTCCTCAATTCTGCCCTGTCCGTATGAAAAATTAGGTAAGGGCTTTTATAGGATAAAGCCGCCAATTCTGAGACACGCCTGGCTGAAGCCAGGGCTAACAGCATTACCACTTTCCATGTGAGATATTTTAAGTCCACAGTGGTGAGTGGTTCAAACCAATGTGATTTTAGGAATCCCAAAACTACATTGTGATCCCAAGGTGCCACTGGAGGCACAAAAGGAGGCTGTATATGCAGTACTCCCTTGACAAACGTCTGAACTTCAGGAACAGAAGCTAGTTCTTTTTGGAAGAATATTGACAGGGCCGAAATTTGAACCTTAATGGACCCTAATTTGAGGCCCATAGACAGTCCTGTTTGCAGGAAATGCAGGAATCGACCCAGTTGAAATTCCTCTGTAGGGGCCTTCCTGGCCTCGCACCACGCAACATATTTACGCCAAATACGGTGATAATGTTGTACGGTTACATCCTTCCTGGCTTTGATCAGGGTAGGGATGACTTCATCCGGAATGCCTTTTTCCTTCAGGATCCGGCGTTCAACCGCCATGCCGTCAAACGCAGCCGCGGTAAGTCTTGGAACAGACATGGTCCCTGCTGGAGCAGGTCCTTTCTTAGAGGTAGAGGCCACGGGTCTTCCGTGAGCATCTCTTGAATTTCCGGGTACCAAGTCCTTCTTGGCCAATCCGGAGCCACGAGTATAGTCTTTACTCCTCTCCTTCTTATGATTCTCAGTACTTTTGGTATGAGAGGAAGAGGAGGGAACACATACACTGACTGGTACACCCACGGTGTTACCAGAGCGTCCACAGCTATTGCCTGAGGGTCCCTTGACCTGGCGCAATATCTGTCCAGTTTTTTGTTGAGGCGGGACGCCATCATGTCCACCTTTGGTTTTTCCCAACGGTTCACAATCATGTGGAAGACTTCTGGGTGAAGTCCCCACTCCCCCGGGTGAAGATCGTGTCTGCTGAGGAAGTCTGCTTCCCAGTTGTCCACTCCCGGAATGAACACTGCTGACAGTGCTATCACATGATTTTCCGCCCAGCGAAGAATCCTTGCCACTTCCGTCATTGCCCTCCTGCTTCTTGTGCCGCCCTGTCTGTTTACGTGGGCGACTGCCGTGATGTTGTCCGACTGGATCAACACCGGCTGACCCTGAAGCAGAGGTCTTGCCTGACTTAGGGCATTGTAAATGGCCCTTAGTTCCAGGATATTTATGTGAAGTGACGTTTCCATGCTTGACCACAAGCCCTGGAAATTTCTTCACTGTGTGACTGCTCCCCAGCCTCTCAGGCTGGCATCCGTGGTCACCAGGACCCAATCCTGAATGCCGAATCTGCGGCCCTCTAGGAGATGAGCACTCTGTAACCACCACAGGAGAGACACCCTTGTCCTTGGAGACAGGGTTATCCGCTGATGCATTTGAAGATGCGATCCGGACCATTTGTCCAGCAGATCCCACTGAAAAGTTCTTGCGTGGAATCTGCCGAATGGAATCGCTTCGTAAGAAGCCACCATCTTTCCCAGGACCCTTGTGCATTGATGTACTGACACTTGGCCTGGTCTTAGGAGGTTCCTGACTAGGTCGGATAACTCCCTGGCTTTCTCTTCCGGGAGAAACACCTTTTTCTGTACTGTGTCCAGAATCATTCCTAGGAACAGCAGACGTGTCGTCGGAATCAGCTGCGATTTTGGAATATTTAGAATCCATCCGTGCTGTCGTAGTACTACTTGAGATAGTGCTACTCCGACCTCTAACTGTTCTCTGGACCTTGCCCTTATCAGGAGATCGTCCAAGTAAGGGATAATTAAGACGCCTTTTCTTCGAAGAAGAATCATCATTTCGGCCATTACCTTGGTGAAGACCCGGGGTGCCGTGGACAATCCAAACGGCAGCGTCTGAAACTGATAGTGACAGTTCTGTACCACAAACCTGAGGTACCCTTGGTGAGAAGGGCAAATTGGGACATGGAGGTAAGCATCCTTGATGTCCAGAGACACCATATAGTCCCCTTCTTCCAGGTTCGCTATCACTGCTCTGAGTGACTCCATCTTGAACTTGAACCTTTTTATGTAAGTGTTCAAGGATTTCAGATTTAAAATGGGTCTCACCGAGCCGTCCGGCTTCGGTACCACAAACAGCGTGGAATAATACCCCTTTCCCTGTTGTAGGAGGGGTACCTTGATCATCACTTGCTGGGAATACAGCTTGTGAATGGCTTCCAATACCGCCACCCTGTCGGGGGGAGACGTTGGTAAAGCAGACTTCAGGAACCGGCGAGGGGGAGACGTCTCGAATTCCAATTTGTACCCCTGAGATACTACCTGCAGGATCCAGGGGTCCACTTGCGAGTGAGCCCACTGCGCGCTGAAATTCTTGAGACGGGCCCCCACCGTGCCTGAGTCCGCTTGTAAGGCCCCAGCGTCATGCTGAGGACTTGGCAGAAGCGGGGGAGGGCTTCTGTTCGTGGGAAGAGGCTGTCTGCTGCAGTCTTTTTCCCCTTCCTCTGCCCCGGGGCAGATATGAGTGGCCTTTTGCCCGCTTGCCCTTATGGGGACGAAAGGACTGAGCCTGAAAAGACGGTATCTTTTTCTGCTGTGAGGTGACTTGGGGTAAAAAGGTGGATTTCCCAGCCGTTGCCGTGGACACCAGGTCCGATAGACCGACCCCAAATAACTCCTCCCCTTTATACGGCAATACTTCCATATGCCGTTTGGAATCCGCATCACCTGACCACTGTCGCGTCCATAACCCTCTTCTGGCAGAAATGGACATCGCACTTACTCTTGATGCCAGAGTGCAAATATCCCTCTGTGCATCACGCATATATAGAAATGCATCTTTTAAATGCTCTATAGTCAATAATATATTGTCCCTGTCCAGGGTATCAATATTTTCAGTCAGGGAATCCGACCAAGCCACCCCAGCACTGCACATCCAGGCTGAGGCGATTGCTGGTCGCAGTATAATACCAGTATGTGTGTATATACTTTTAAGGATATTTTCCAGCTTCCTATCAGCTGGTTCCTTGAGGGCGGCCGTATCAGAAGACGGTAACGCCACTTGTTTTGATAAGAGTGTGAGCGCCTTATCCACTCTTATCCTCAATACCTTGGGTATGAGAGGAAGAGGAGGAAACACATATACCCACTGGAACACCTACGGTGTCACTAGGGTGTCCACAGCTACCGCCTGAGGGTCTCTTGACCTGGCAGAATACCTTTGTAGCTTTTTGTTGAGACGGGATGCCATCATGTCTATTTGGGGTAGCCCCCACCGACATGCAATCTGCGCAAAGACTTCCTGACGAAGTCCCCACTCTCCCGGATTCAGATCGTGTCTGCTGAGCAAGTCTGCTTCCCAGTTGTCCACTCCCAGAATGAACACTGCTAACAGATCGCTTACATGATTCTCCGGCCAGCGAAGAACTCTGGTGGCTTCCGCCATTGCCACTCTGCTCCTTGTGCCGCCTTGGCGGTTTACATGAGCTACTGCGGTGATGTTGTCTGACTGGATCAGAACTGGTCGATTGCGCAGTAATATCTCCGCTTGACGTAGGGCGTTGTATATGGCCCTTAGTTCCAGGATGTTGATGTGAAGACAAGTCTCTTGACTTGACCAAAGTCCTTGGAAATTTCTTCCCTGTGTGACCGCTCCCCAACCTCGGAGGCTCGCGTCCGTGGTCACCAGGATCTAGTCCTGACTGCCGAACCTGCAGCCCTCTAGAAGGTGAGCACTGTTTAGCCACCACAGGAGAGATACTCTGGCCCTGGGGGACAGGGTGATCTGCTGATGCAATTGCAGATACGACCCGGACCATTTGGCCAATAGGTCCCATTGGAAGGCCCTTGCATGGAATCTGCCGTATGGAATGGCTTCGTATGTCGCCACCATCTTTCCCAGAACTTAAGTGCAATGATGTACTGACACTTGTTTTGGTTTCAACAAGTTCATGACTAGAGTCATGAGTTCCTGCGCTTTTTCCTTCGGAAGGAAACCCTTTTCTGGTCCAGAATCATGCCCAAGAAGGGCAGACGAGTTGTAGGATTCAGCTGCGACTTTGGAATATCGAGAATCCAGCCGTGTCGCTGTAACACATTCAGTGAAAGTGATACGCTGCTCAGCAGCTTCACCCGTGATCTCGCTTTTATGAGGAGATCGTCCAAGTACGGGATAATTGTGACACCCTGCTAGCGCAGGAGCACCATCATTTCCGCTACTACCTTGGTGAAAATTCTCGGGGCCGTGGAAAGCCCAAACGGCAACGTCTGACATTGGTAATGACAATCCTGTACCGCCAATCTCAGGTACGCCTGACGAGGAGGATATATGGGGACATGCAGGTATGCATCCTTTATTTCCAGAGATACAAAAAAATCTCCCCCTTCCAGGCTGGCGAAGACCGCCCTGAGTGATTCCATCTTGAACTTGAACCGTTTTAAGTAAAGGTTCAGGGATTTTAAATTTAAAATGGGTCTGACCGAACCGTCCGGTTTCGGAACCACAAACAGAGTTGAGTAGTACCTCTGCCCTCTTTGAAGCAGGGGAACCTCTACCACCACTTGTTGCAGACACAATTAGTGAATCGCATGTAACACTATCTCCCTTTCCAGGGGTTGTTTCGGTAGGGCCGATTTGAAAAACCGGCGAGGAGGCACTTCTTCGAATTGCAGCTTGTAACCCTGGGAAACAATTTCTATTGCCCATGGATCCACCTGTGAGTGGACCCAGGCGTGGCTGAACAGTCGAAGACGTGCCCCCACAGGAGCTGACTCCCTCAGGGGAGCCCCAGCGTCATGCGGTGGATTTTGTAGAGGCCGGGGAGGACTTCTGTTCCTGGGAACTAGCTGTGCTGTGCAGCTTTTTCCCTCTGCCCTTACCTCTGGCAAGAAAGGACGATCCACGTGCTCTCTTGCTTTTATTGGAACGAAAGGACTGCATTCGATAATGAGGCGCTTTCTTAGATTGTGAGGGAATATATGGCAAAAAATTTGATTTACCTGCCGTAGCCGTGGAGACGAGATCCAAGAGGCCCTCTCCAAACAATTCCTCACCCTTGTAAGGCAACAACTCCATATGCCTCTTTTAGTCGGCATCACCTGTCCATTGCATGTTCCACAGGACACGTCTAGCAGAAATCGACATAGCGTTGACTCTAGAACCCAGTAGACTAACGTCTCTTTGGGCATGTCTTATATATATATATATATATATATATATATATATATATATAAGACAACATCTTTTACACATATATATATATATATATATATAAAATGAAGAAAGTCTGGCGGCACTCAGGAGACTTTTCAAATGATGAATTTAATAGAGTAACCTCCAACAATTGTTTCGGGCCTCCGCCCGTCGTCAGGGATGCATATCAAACAATAAACATACATTTTATACCAACATAAGGACCTCCCACCACACACATAACGAGCACCTTGATTCACCTCACCTGCAGACCCACTTGCCGAGACGAACGCCACACTGCAAGCCGCCGCCACGAGCCGTCCCGCTCATCAGCCGCTGCCGCACAGTTCGTGGCGGCGGCTTGCAGTGTGGCGTTCGTCTCGGCAAGTGGGTCTGCAGGTGAGGTGAATCAAGGTGCTCGTTATGTGTGTGGTGGGAGGTCCTTATGTTGGTATAAAATGTATGTTTATTGTTTGATATGCATCCCGGACGACGGGCGGAGGCCCGAAACAATTGTTGGAGGTTACTCTATTAAATTCATCATTTGAAAAGTCTCCTGAGTGCCGCCAGACTTTCTTCATTATATTTGGATGTTTTCATCTCATGGAGGGCAACGGAGCAGATGACACACCAGCAAGGGGAGTGCCGGCTGTTTTGTTGCTTTATATATATATATATATATATATATATATATATATATATATATACACACACACTAGGGACAATAACATGGTATCCTTATCTATGGTTTCAATCTCCGCTGATAAGAAATCTGTCTACGCTGCTACAGCGCTATAAACCCATGCCGACACAATCGCCGGTCTGAGTAGTGTACCAGAATGTGCACGCTATCTGCAGGATCCCTGAGAATAGCTGTTACGACAGGGCTACCTTTTGGGCAAACGTGACACCCTAGGGGAAGATTCCCATCACATCCTGGCCCTAGTGGGGAAAGGATACAGCCTGAGAATTTTTTGTGGGAAGCTGCCGTCTCTTGTCTGGAGATTCCCGCTCTTTTTCCTCATGAGAGGAGGGAAATTTACCTCAGCTTTCTTCCCCTTAAACATGTGTACCCTTGTGTCAGGGACAGATGAGTCATCAGTGATATGCAAATCATCTTTTATTACAATAATCATATATTGAATATCTTTTAGCCCTCTTGGCTGTAACTTTGCATTATCGTAGTCGACACTGGAGTTAAACTCTGTGTCGATACCAGTGTTTGTTATTTTGGATAGTGATCATTGAGAGACTCTGAAGGACTCTGTGACATAGGGACAGACATGGGTAGATTTCTTTCTGTTCTCTAATCTTTTGTGTAATAATTCATCTTAGCACTTAATTACACATATCCAAACAGGTGTCGGCGTTGTCGACGTCGACACCACACACACACATACATTTGCTCCATCTCCTCCATAGGAGAGCCTTTTACCTCAGACATGTTGACACACACGTACCGACACACCACACGCTCAGGGAATGCTCTTCTGAAGACAGTTCCCCCACAAGGCCCTTTGGAGAGACAGAGAGAGAGTATGCCAGCACACACCCCAGCGCTATATAACCCAGGAAAAAAACAGCAATTTAATGTTTACCCAGTATCGCTGTTATTATTATCTGCGCCGAATTATGTGCCCCCCCTCTTCTTTAAAACCCTCTCTTCTACCGTGGTATAAGCAGGGGAGAGTCCGGGGAGCTTCCTCTCAGCAGTGCTGTGGAGAAAAAACACGGCGCTGGTGAGTGCTGAGGGAGAAGCCCCTCCCCCTCGGCGGCGGGCTTCAGTCCCGCTAAAAGTGTAAAATTGGCGGGGGCTCATGCATATATACAGTGTCCAGCTGTATATATGCTCTCTTTTGCCAAATAAGAGGTTTTTATTGCTGCCCAGGGCGCCCCCCCTGCGCCCTGCACCCGTACAGTGACCGGAGTGTGTGAGGTGTATGAGAGCAATGACGCACAGCTGCAGTGCTGTGCGTTACCTCTGTGAAGCACCGAAGGCTTCTGCCGCCTTAGACGTCTTCTGGCTTTGTTTCTTCTGGCTCTGTGAGGAGAACGGCGGCGCGGCTCTGGGAGTGAACGCTCAGGACGAACCTGTGTTCACTCCCTCTGGAGCTAATGGTGTCCAGTAGCCGAGGAAGCAGAGCCTAACATTTAAGTAGTTCTGCTCCTCTCTTCCTAGTCCCTCGATGCAGGGAGCCTGTTGCCAGCAGTGCTCCCTGAAAAAGAGAAAAAATCCTAACAAAAATGCTTTCTAAGCAGGAAACTCAGGAGAGCTCTCTGCAGTGCACCCATTCTCCTCTGGGCACAGTGTAAAAATGAGGTCTGGAGGAGGGGCATAGAGGGAGGAGCCAGTGCACACCCAGAATCCAAAGTCTTTCTTAAAGTGCCCTATCTCCTGCGGAGCCCGTCTATCCCCATGGTCCTTACGGAGTCCCCAGCATCCTCTAGGACGTTAGTGAAATAGGATTTTGGTACTTACCAGATAAATCCTTTTCTTTGAATCCACAGGGGGCACTGGAGTACTCTTGGGATATGGACGGGGCGTTAGCAGGATAGGCATACTCCCAAAGGTACCTCAGTGTTTTTTACTGAGCCGAACAGGAGCGATAGAGAGGATGAACAATAGAGAATTACATATAACATTATAACATAACGGACAACTAAACAGATGACACGACAATAGATAACAATCAGCTTAACATCAGAATAAATCGGTGAGAATGTATTACCATAATATCCACTGAACCTACCACAAACCAGGTAAAACTGCTCTGGGTAGGCGTCCGGTGCCCCCTGTGAATTCAAAGAAAAGGATTTACCTGGTAAGTACCAAAATCCTACTTTCTTTTTCATCCACTAGGGGTCACTGGAGTACTCTTGGGACGTACCAAAGCTTCCCCCGTGGGCGGGAGAGCTGTTTGACACCTGTAACACTAGGCGGCCAAAGCTAGATGCTGATGCCGCAAACGTATCAAACTTGTAAACGCGCACAAACGTGTGCACTGATGACTATGTAGCCGCACGGCAAAGCTGCGTCGTAGAAGCTCCACGACCAGCTGCCCATGAAGTTCCCACAAACGTGTGGAATGAGCTGTTACTGATGTAGGCGGCTGTAGACTAGCATGAAGGTAAGCCTGACGTATGGTTAGTTTTATCCATCTGGACAAGGTCTGCTTGGAAGCTGGCCAACCAAACCTGACTGCATCATAGAGAACACACAATGTATCCGTCTTACATACTGTTGATGTTCGGGTCACATAAACGTGGAGCGCGCATACCACATCCAAAGTCACTGGAGTTCCTGAACCTTCTGATAATACCGGAACTACAATTGGTTGATTGATGTGAAAAGAAGATAAAACTTTTGGCAGGAAAACGGGATTCGTCCAAAGTTCCGCTCTGTCATCATGAAACACCAAGAAGAAGAAAAAGTAACTTACCCGCTTGCTAGGGGGGTCGGTGATTCACTCGCCACTGATCTTCTGGCTCTGTAAGGGGGTAGTGGCATGCTGCTGGGGCGAGCGGTCCCCTGTGGCGGAGAACGATCTGACCCCTCAGGGGCTCAGTGTCCAGTCAGCGGAGATAGTGGCTCAGACCCCGCAGGGCGGACACTGCTCCCGCCCTCAGTCCCTCGCTGCAGGGCGGCTGTTGCCAGCAGCCTTCCTGTAAAATTATAAACTCTAAAATAAACTTTTACTAAAGAAACTCTGTAGAGCTCCCCTAGCTGTGACCGACTCCTCCGGGCACATTTTCTAAACTGAGTCTGGTAGGAGGGGCATAGAGGGAGGAGCCAGCCCACACTCTCAAACTCTTAAAGTGCCGATGGCTCCTGGTGGACCCGTCAATACCCCATGGTACTAATGTGGACCCCAGCATCCTCTAGGACATAAGAGAAGGACTGAAATAATAACCTTGACCCTGTTGGTGTACTGGATCGGAATCAAAACTGCTGAATCTACGAGAGACTGAATCGCGATCTGCAAAACCGCCTTTTTGTCTTCTGACACAGGCAGACCTGTTTTGAAAAATCGCATTGATGGAAGACAATCGAACTCTGTTTTGTAACCTTTGAACACTAAATTGCGGATCCACCCATCTGTGGATGTCTGAAACCACGCCAAGTGAAACGTCTGAAGGCGTGCTCCCACAACTGAAGATCCGAGATGGGCTGGAAGCCCGTCATGCCACTGGCATGTCGGCAGTCTTAGCGTCCTGATGACAGTTAGTGGTTTGTTGAAAACCACGTCCTCTACCACGTCTACTGTGTATGGCTGTTCCTCTACCACGGCCTCGAAAGGACTGAGGTCTAAAAGATTTGAACGCTGGTCCAGAGTATTTCCGTTTAGGAACCTGTGCAGGCAATGGCAGGAAAACAGACTTTCCCCCAGTGGCCTGAGAAATCGATTTGTCCAATTCAGGACCAAACAACATCTCGCCACCGTAAAGTAATGCTTCTATTCCTCGTTTGGACTCTGCCGCCGCCTGCCAAGAACGCAGCCAAAGTGCACGCCGTGCCGCAACTAGTGAAGCTGAAGGCGAGAACTAACGTGACCAACGTCCATAGAAGCCGTACCTAGATACTCAGCAAATTCACAGATGTGATCAGCCAGAAGTAGAAGGTGGTCTTCTTGTAGGCCCAACTTGAGCTGTGTTGCCCATTCAACTACAGCCTTGTTAACCCAAACGCCAACTAAAGCAGGTCTAAGGAACACCTCTACTGCTGTATTACACTGACTTTAGCATAGCTTCTAGCTTACGCTCTGACAGGTTTTTAAGCGTCGTAGCAGCTGGTACTGGAATGGTTAACTTCTTAGAAAGTTTTGACACCGAGGAATCCACAGCCGGTGGATTTTCCCATTTAGACGTCATAGATTCTGGGGACGGGTAGCTAGAGGTATAGAAAACCGTTTATTCGGATTTTTCCATGCTTCTGTTAACTGCTTATTAAGAGACTCTGAATAAGGAAAACACATACAGGAGTTCTCTGTCTTTTACCAAATAACACTTTATCATTTGAAAGAGGTTCTTCAACCTCCGTAAAATTTAGAACCTGACGTACTGCCCTGATGAGACTATCAATGGCCAGGCGATAATATCAGTAACCTCACTATCTGACTCTTGGCCCAATTCACCTTCCTCATGTTCCTCTTGAGATACGAGGTCTGGCATTGAATCGTCAGAATGCAACATAGCTGAAACTGGTAAGTTATAAGACAAACAATAACTATTTTTCGGAATTGAGTGAGACCTGGACTTTTGTAACCCTTGCAAAGTCCTAGACATCTCCTGAGACCTTTCAGGTATCTCAGGAGGTATTACCCTAGCATGAGATCTAGCCGCCTCACGCTCCTTTCGTGCAGCAGCCAACTCTGATTGTAAACCAGTCATGACATCCGCCAGCATCGCCCAAGGAGGATCAGGGCAAGGATTCGTATTTGTAGCCTAACTGTGCATGTGGTAGCTCCATCAGGTAACGCACTCTCACAGACATTGCAGCTAAGCTGCTTTTTTGATTTAGCAGGTGCCTTACTCATTATGTACACAGACAGACAAGTAGACAAAGACAGACATGTCCCACGACTCCGCAAAAAAATAACTAAAGTGTGAATAACCCAGACGTGCAGTGCACGTGAGACACACTACAGTACAGAATTCCTACTAACACCCCTGCTCCTCCAGTGGCCAAGTGTTGAAGGACAGCAAACTTCCTGCAAGAAGAAGCAGGAAGTAGAGTTAAAATGGCGTCCAGCCATGTGCTTATATTCCTATGTGTAACACAGCAATCATGTCAGGTTATATGTATGCCTCACTCTGCTACATTTATAAACCCTCCTTATAGCGATACAGGCTTAATAGCCTGATAGTAGGGGCTGTACATGCAGACATTAGTAATAGTGCTGCTGCGGGTATTATGCTCCTCCCACGCTCTCCCCCCTGCAGCGGCGCTGCTTCTAATGCTGGCAGACCGTGACAGCAGAGAGCGCTGTCCGCAGGCTGGGTGAGGGCTGAGCCGCGGCAGCGTGGAACTGTGTGCGGCAGGTCCCAACTGACTGATCGGCTAGCGGGAGCTGGGGAGCGGTGGCGGGTGGCCAGCAGTAACAGCGGGCGCGGCTGGACTGGGGAGGCAGGAGAAGCAGCATTCCACTATGTAATAAACTTGCAGTCCACACACAGCGGGGCAGCAGCATGAGCTGACCGCCACGATCCCCAGCAATGCACATGAAAGGAGCGGTGGCAGTGTGAGCTGCCTGCCCGCTCATTATCTGAGGATGCTGGAGGCTATGATGGGGCTTCTTCTGTAAGCACTGTCCAGCTGCTTCCTGCAGCCTCAGACTGAAATTAGCTCAGCTGAAGTTGGTCTATGGCGGTGCTCCTCTCCTGAGCGCCAACAAGCCAGTAGCTGCAGTCAGCAGCTTCCACAATCCCGGACCCAAGCTTCTTTATAAGCTGGGAAGGGATTGAGTGCAAAAAAAAAAAATCTTTGAAAAAATAGAAATAAAGTGGAGTCTCCTCCACGTGTGTCTATCCCGACTGAGCACAGAAAAAAACACTGAGGTATCTTGGGAGTATGGAGGGTTACTAATTTAAATATTTAAATGTGCCTATCCCTGCTAATGCCCCATCCATATCCCAAGAGTACTCCTGTGCCCCCTAGTGGATGAAAAAGAAAGAGGCTTGAGTAATAGCCCCGTTTCCAATGATGTGAGGGAACAGGGATCAGCACCCTTGTGGAGAGAAGTTTCTGGACCGCCGCCTGCAAGACGACCCTCCTGTCATCGGAAACTGGCAAACCCGTGGCGAAGAAACGCTGAGCCGGTTGGATTTGAAAATCGAGTTTGTAACCGTAAGTGATGAGATCTCTGACCAAAGCATCTGGACAGTATTGTACCCAAACCTCCCTGAAATCCCACAGACGAGCTCCCACCCTGGGATCCTCTCGATGGGAGGGAAGCCCGTCATGCGGTGGGTGTGGTGGAAGACTTACCATCTGGCTGGGTCGAGGTTGTTGAAACTCTGCCCCTACCTCGATATCCACGGGTGACGGAAGCTCCTCCCCTGGCATGGCCTCGAAACCTGGAAGGGGCACGAAAGGATCGAAAGGAAGGACCAGTATAAGTCCGTCGAGCAGCTGGAGCAGCGGTGGGAAGATAAGTCGACTTACCCCCAGTGGCTTCAGAAATCCAGGCATCAAGATTCTTCCCGAACAGGACCTCTCCCGTAAAGGGCAATGCCTCTGCTGCCCTCTTGGATTCAGTATCCGCCTGCCACTGTCGTAGCCAGAGAGCTCTGAGGGCCGAGATAGCCAAAGCGGAAATTCTAGCTCTGAGGATAGACGTCCTTGGAGGCCTCACAAAGTTATAAGGCTGATTCGCGAATATGTTCTGCCAAAGGTATCAGCTGATCCGGAGGCAAATCGTCACGTAAACCTGAGGACAATTGTCCTGCCCAGGTTTCTATATCCTTCTTGACCCAACAACCTACCTGCGCCGGGGCGAAGCAAAACCCCTGCTGCCGAGTAAATCGACTTTAAGGTAGTCTCCAACTTTCTATCAGACGGCTCCTTCAGCGAGGTTGCTCCAGGAACCGGCAGAGCCGTCTTCTTGGACAGGCGTGACACCGAGGTGGTCTACAATTGGAGGGGTCTCACGGGGAAAGGATAGGAAGACAACATTTTTTTCGATACCTGAAATTTTGCATCCGGATGTTTCCAGGCTGCCGTCATGAGCGCATCCAGTTCCTCCGAAACTGGAAAGGTCGCTGCCAGTTTTTGGTTGGTGCCTAACCTTGAGGGACATGAAGTGTCCTGTTCCGGCTCTTCCACCTTCAACACCAAACGAACGGCTGCAATAAGCGCCTCGATACCCCGAGCCACTGGTTCAGAGTCCTCATAAACCTGATCGTCGTCAGTATTCTGTACATCTACCGCCTCCTCCATTATAGACATATCATCGTCAGAGTCATGTAAAACTGAGGCTAGCAACATCTTTTTTGAAACCTGAGGAGGGGAAGTTAAGGACTGGGTTTAAGAAGGGATCATTGCCTTAGAGAGCCCCTCAACTGATTTTGCCAGGGACCGAGTCCAGGCTGGTTCAGTTTTAGGAACCGGAACAAGCTGTTGGAACCTGGAAGCTTCTCTATCATGACGAGAAGCCTCCAGTTCCTTGGTCAACAGCAACATGACCTCTGTCATACCCCTTTTCCACTAGCTCAAAAAACACGGGTAAATGAATGAGGGCGAGCATTTACCCGTGTTTTTTGCTAGTGGAAAAAGGTCCCCCCGCAAAAACCCGGATCAAGTGACCCGTGAATCCTACCCGGGTAAATACCTGGGTAGGACACGGGAATGATCCGGGTAGGGTTGTAGTGTAAACGGACGCCTCCCGTTTACACTGTATGGAAGGGCGGCGCTGGGAGATCATGTGATCTTCCAGCGCCGCCCCTGCCGCGTCACTAGCAGCGTCACCAACCCGGCAATATGCTGGGTTGGCGAGCGCAGCTGGAAAGGGGGCTGAGCACGGGCCGCAGCCGGGTAGCACCCGTGTCAGGCTCTCGGCTGCGAGCAGTGCTCAGTAGTGGAAAAGGGGTATAAGCTGAGCTGTCCAAACAGGAGCGTCCTGCAGCTGCGGTGAGGGCTGAGCAGATGGCTCCACCGCACAATCCTCACATAACAGGGAATTCTCAGACTGTCCCTGAGTGTACTCTGCAGAACATTTCTGACATTTGAAAATCTTTTGTGCTGCCTTGGAAGCTTTTCCTGCCATGTCTCTCTCACAACACACACACACACACACACACACACACACACACACACACACACACACACACACACACGTAAAGGAGTGCAGCCACACCCGCCCTGTAAGCCCTGCACTCTACTGTGTAGTGACAGGCACGTTCTCACTGTAAACCACCGGTGCCACACACGTTCCCCCCACTGAAACTGCTCACAGTGCCTGGGATGATGTTGCTCAACCTCCGTGTAGTGATGGAAAATGACCGCCAGCGCGCGCTGAGACGCCAGGGCTGCTGGGCGTAAGCTCTGCCCCCCCCCCTCATTACGGCACCCAATTTAATACATAGCGGCGCTAGCTGCACCTTAGCGGGGGGGGGGGGGGGGGGGGGAGCCCTGAGTACCCCGCCGGCAATGTTAGCCGCGGCCGGGGGTAATACTTACCGCTGCCGGTCAATGTGTGCTGATGGAGTGGCCCCACAGCGGTGTCCGGCCAGTCTCCAGAGAGGAGTCTCTTCAGCCGGGGCTCCAGCCCGAGCCGCACGCAGCTGCAATGGGTACGCCGCCGGCAGCTCCCGCGGTGCAGACTGGCAGAGGCAGAGCTGCCAGTCTGTGTAAGTAAAGAATAGAAAATAAAAATCTTCAGGAGAAATCCCAAGAGTGACCAGCTCCCTTGGGCACAACAGAAAGACTGGCTTGGAGGGGGGACATAGTGGGGGAGGAGCTAGTCACATGGTTAAAATGTAAAGTGCCAGCTCCCAGTTACTGCCTACTATAGCCCCATTGTATCTGCACTCCAGTGGCCTCTAGTGGATGAAGGAGAAATGACTGAGAGCTACTAATATAGATCTATAGGCTGTATGAGGACGTGGCAGGGATGTCCCCGGTAAGGAAATGACTGAGTGCCACTGATACATACAGACTAGGCCAGGTATCAGGCTGTATGAGGACGTGGCAGGGATGTCACCGGTTAGGAAATGACTGAGTGCCACTGATACATACAGACTCGGCCACGTATCAGGCTGTATGAGGACGTGGCAGGGATGTCCCCGGTAAGGAAATGACTGAGTGCCACTGATACATACAGACTCGGCCAGGTATCAGGCTGTATGAGGACGTGGCAGGGATGTCCCCGGTTAGGAAATGACTGAGTGCCACTGATACATACAGACTCGGCCACGTATCAGGCTGTATGAGGACGTGGCAGGGATGTCCCCGGTAAGGAAATGACTGAGTGCCACTGATACATACAGACTCGGCCAGGTATCAGGCTGTATGAGGACGTGGCAGGGATGTCCCCGATTAGGAAATGACTGAGTGCCACTGATACATATAGACTCGGCCACGTATCAGGCTGTATGAGGACGTGGCAGGGATGTCTCCAGTTAGGAAATGACTGAGTGCCACTGATACAGATATACAGACTAGGCCACGTATGTAAAGTAAAAATGTAAAGTGCCAGCTCCCAGTTACTGCCTACTATAGCCCCATTGTATCTGCACTCCAGTGGCCTCTAGTGGATGAAGGAGAAATGACTGAGAGCTACTAATATAGATCTATAGGCTGTATGAGGACGTGGCAGGGATGTCCCCGGTAAGGAAATGACTGAGTGCCACTGATACATACAGACTCGGCCAGGTATCAGGCTGTATGAGGACGTGGCAGGGATGTCACCGGTTAGGAAATGACTGAGTGCCACTGATACATACAGACTCGGCCACGTATCAGGCTGTATGAGGACGTGGCAGGGATGTCCCCGGTAAGGAAATGACTGAGTGCCACTGATACATACAGACTCGGCCAGGTATCAGGCTGTATGAGGACGTGGCAGGGATGTCCCCGGTTAGGAAATGACTGAGTGCCACTGATACATACAGACTCGGCCACGTATCAGGCTGTATGAGGACGTGGCAGGGATGTCTCCAGTTAGGAAATGACTGAGTGCCACTGATACAGATATACAGACTAGGCCACGTATCAGGCTGTATGAGGACGTGGCAGGAATGTACCCAGTTAGGAAATGACTGAGTGCCACTGATACATATAGACTTGGCCACGTATCAGGCTGTATGAGGACGTGGCTGTATGTCCCCAGTTAGGAAATGACTGAGTGCCACTGATATAGATATACAGACTAGGCCACGTATCAGGCTGTATGGGGACGTTGCAGGGATGTCCCCAGTTAGGAAATGACTGAGTGCCGCTGATACATACAGACTTGGCCACGTATCAGGCTGTATGAGGACGTGGCAGGGATGTCCCCAGTTAGGAAATGACTGAGTGCCACGGATATAGATATACAAACTAGGCCTTACCCTGTGCTCTTAGTAGCACGCTGACTTCTTGTGATGTCTTGCTGGACACTTCCTCCAGTCTTGCTCCTGGGTATGATACGAATGCTTTGACGTGGCACCTGTAAGACCCAGTATCACCAGGCTGAGCAGAGTATATTCTCAGACGGAAGGAGCTGGGCGACCGTGAAATCTTTTCCAGAGATATGTGCCGTGTTCCCACATCACCTCCTGTGTACCGCTCGCCCAAAAACGCAACTCCATCTGTGGTCAGTGATGCCACCAGCTGCCCGGGAGATCCTTGCCTGGTTGTCATCCACCATTCCACAGTGAAAAGAACATCATGAGGAGGAGGGGCCATCATCGACGCATTGCAGAAGAGCTCCACCGTCTCCCCAGATTGGACAACGCCCTTATAAGCTCTAGAAGAAACCGTCAGCTGGGACTCTAAAAATAAATGTACAGTATGAGAGTAGGATCTCAGTAAGCTTCCTGACAGGTCATACTATTATGTCTGGGAGAGGGGGGGCACTTCCTGGCGGGACACACTTTTATGTATGGTAGAGGGAGGGGCTTCTTGGTGGGTCATACTATTATGTCTGGGAGAGGGGGGGCACTTGCTGACGGGACATACTGTTATGTATGGTAGGGGGAGGGGCTTCTTGGTGGGTAATACTATTATGTCTGGGAGAGGGAGGGTCTTCCTGGTGGGTCATACTATTATGTATGGGAGAGGGAGGGAGGAGAGGCTTCTTAGTGGGTCATACTATTATGTCTGGGAGAGGGAGGGTCTTCCTGGTGGGTCATACTATTATGTATGGGAGAGGGAGGGAGGAGAGGCTTCTTAGTGGGTCATACTATTATGTCTGGGAGAGGGAGGGGCTTCCTGGTGGGTCATACTATTATGTATGGGAGAGGGAGGGAGGAGAGGCTTCTTAGTGGGTCATACTATTATGTCTGGGAGAGGGAGGGGC
This sequence comes from Pseudophryne corroboree, assembly GCF_028390025.1. Classification (NCBI taxonomy): domain Eukaryota; kingdom Metazoa; phylum Chordata; class Amphibia; order Anura; family Myobatrachidae; genus Pseudophryne; species Pseudophryne corroboree. Next base: position 25,585 of record NW_026968624.1, read on the forward strand.
TTCCTGGTGGGTCATACTATTATGTATGGGAGAGGGAGGGAGGAGAGGCTTCTTAGTGGGTCATACTATTATGTCTGGGAGAGGGAGGGGCTTCCTGGTGGGTCATACTATTATGTATGGGAGATGGGGGGAGGAGGGCCTTCTTAGTGGGTCATACTATTATGTATGGGAGATGGGGGGAGGAGGGGCTTCTTAGTGGGTCATACTATTATGTCTGGGAGAGTGGGGTGCTTCCTGAAAGGTCATACTATTATATGCCCTGTAGAGTAAAGTGAGGGAGATGCACACAGCAGCAGGCCCCGAGTCACCTAAGACACGGGCCAATGAGACTAGTGCTGAGCAGGGAACAGACTGTATGAGCGCTATGTCCTGTGCACCTACTGTGCATCACACAATGGTGGTCATTCCGAGTTGTTCGCTCGCAAGCTGCTTTTAGCAGCATTGCACACGCTAAGCCGCCGCCTACTGGGAGTGAATCTTAGCTTATCAAAATTGCGAACGAAAGATTCGCAATATTGCGAAAAGACTTCTCTGTGCAGTTTCTGAGTAGCTCGAGACTTACTCTTCCAGTGCGATCAGTTCAGTGCTTGTCGTTCCTGGTTTGACGTCACAAACACACCCAGCGTTCGCCCAGACACTCCTCCGTTTCTCCAGCCACTCCCGCGTTTTTCCCAGAAACGGTAGCGTTTTTTCACACACTCCCATAAAACGGCCAGTTTCCGCCCAGAAACACCCACTTCCTGTCAATCACATTACGATCACCAGAACGAAGAAAAAACCTTGTAATGCCGTGAGTAAAAGTAGGATTTTGGTACTTACCAGGTAAATCCTTTTCTTTGAATCCATAGGGGGCACTGGAGTACTCTTGGGGATATGGACGGCTTCCACCGGAAGAAGGCACTGAATAAATTAATTTTTGAGACTACTCCTCCCCTCCATATCCTCGAGCACTTCAGTGTTTTTTACTGAGCCGAACAGGATCGATAGAGAGATTGACAAAAGGAGAATTACCTATAATCTCACGGACAACAATAAAGTTGACACAAAACGTAACAGACAACTAAACAGTTGACACCCTAACTGATTAACCTTTGTTAAATTTAAACCAGTCGTGAAAGTGTGTTACCATAAGAACCACTGAACTTCCTAAAACAGATAAACTGCTCTGGGTGGGCGTCCAGTGCCCCCTATGGATTCAAAGAAAAGGATTTACCTGGTAAGTACCAAAATCCTACTTTCTTTTTCATCCACTAGGGGTCACTGGAGTACTCTTGGGATGTACCAAAGTTTCCTCCGTGGCGGGAGAGCTGTTTGGCACTTGTAACACTAAACGGCCAAAGCTAGATGCTGATGCCGCGAACGTATCAAACTTGTAAAAGCGCACAAACGTGTGCACTGAAGACCAAGTAGCCGCACGGCAAAGCTGTGTCGTAGAAGCCCCACGACTCGCTGCCCATGACGTTCCCACAGAACGTGTGGAATGAGCTGTTACTGATGTAGGTGGCTGTAACCTAGCATGAAGGTAAGCCTGACGTATGGTCAGTTTGATCCATCTGGATAAGGTCTGCTTAGAGGCTGGCCAACCCCTCTTAGCCGCATCATAGAGAACAAACAACGTATCCGTCTTACGAACCGTAGACGTTCGGGATACATAGACGCGTAATGCGCGAACCACATCCAACGTTTCAGCATTCTCTGTTAATACCGGAACTACTATTGGTTGATTGATGTGAAAAGACGACACTACCTTTGGTAGAAAAGCGGGATTCGTCCGAAGTTCCGCTCTGTCATCATGAAAAACTAAATACGGTGACTTGCATGACAAGGCACCCAGATCTGAAACTCGCCTAGCCGAAGCTAAGGCTAAAAGAAAAATCGTTTTCCAAGTGAGAAATTTAATATCCACTTGTTGTAAGGGTTCAAAGTAATCGGACTGTAAGAAATCTAAAACCAGATTCAAGTCCCATGGTGCTGTAGGTGGAATGAAAGGAGGCTGTATCCTCATTACACCCTGTAGAAACGTATGTATTGACGGCAACGAGGCCAATTTCCTTTGAAAGTAAATTGACAACGCAGATACCTGCCCCTTTAGTGTGGAAAGACGTAGTCCTCCATCTAACCCCATCTGTAAAAATAACAAAAGACGGGATAAATTAAAAGATGATGTCGGAAACTTCCGAGCTTCACACCAACCTATATAAGTACGCCAGATTCTGTAATAATGAGCTGCCGTAACCGGCTTCCTAGCTCGTACCATGGTTGGTATAACAGACTCCGGAATGCCCTCTCTTCTCAAGATGGCCTTTTCAACAGCCACCCCGTCAAACGCAGCCGCGCTAAATCGGGGTAAAGGAACGGACCCTGTTGTAACAGGTCCGGACGTAGTGGGAGTGGCCACGGATCGTCTGCGAGTAAACCGAGGAGATCCGAGAACCAAGTTCTCCGAGGCCAATGAGGCGCTATTAGTATGACTGTGACGGACCCTCTCTTGATCCGTTTTAGCAACAGCGGGAGCAGCGGAAACGGTGGAAACAGATACACGAGGCTGTACGGCCACGCGGCTGTGAGAGCATCCACCGCCACTGCCCCTGGATCTCTTGTTCTGGACACATATCGTGACACCTGATGATTGTGGCGGGATGCCATTAGATCCACCTGAGGGTAACCCCACTTCTGGATCAACATCTGAAAAACTTCTGGATTTAATGCCCACTCTCCTGGATGAAAATCCCGACGACTGAGAAAATCTGCCTCCCAGTTGTCCACTCCCGGAATGAACACTGCCGACAATATCACCTGGTGATATTCGGCCCATCTGAGGATCCGAGCTACTTCCCGCATTGCCATGCGGCTTCTCGTTCCTCCTTGTTTGTTTATGTATGCGACTGCCGTCGCATTGTCTGACTGCACCTGAACAGTCTGAAAACGAAACATGTACACTGCTTGTCTTAGAGCATTGTAAATCGCCCTGAGTTCCAGAACATTTATGGATAGCGATCTTTCGTGATCTGCCCAGAGGCCCTGGAGCCGATAACTCTGAACTACAGCTCCCCAACCTCTGAGACTTGCGTCTGTTGACAGAATTATCCAATTCACGACGCCGAATCGTCTCCCTGCAGATAGATTGTGTATTTTTAACCACCAGAGAAGAGACACCCTGACTTGTGGCGACAATCTCACCCTGTGGTGCATCTGCAGATGTGATCCCGACCATTGCGCTAACACCTCCAGTTGAAACGGACGTGAGTGAAATCTTCCAAACTGAAGTGCTTCGAAAGCCGCCACCATTGTGCCTAAAAGGCGAATGCACAAATGTACTGAGACTGTGCGTGGCTTGAGCACTAATTGCACCAGATGACGAATGACCTGTACTTTCTGTTGTGGCAGGTAAACCTTTTGATTTACTGTATCGAGAATCATCCCTAGGAATTGAAGTCGCTGACACGGAATTAGATGTGATTTCTTTAAACTGACTATCCAACCGTGCTGAACTAGTACATTGTACGTTAGCAAAGCATGCTGGAGAAGCAATTGTTGAGACGGAGCCTTTATGAGTAGATCGTCCAAATACGGAACAATTATTACTCCTAGGGACCTGAGATGAGCTATCATCACGGACATTACCTTGGTGAATACCCGAGGCGCTGATGAGAGGCCAAACGGCAGAGCCTGAAACTGGTAATGGTCTCGTCTTATCGCAAACCTTAAGAAACTCTGGTGAGGTGGCCAAATCGGAATGTGTAAGTACGCATCTTTGAGATCCAGTGCAATCATGAATTCCTGCGGCTCTAACCCTGCAATTACTGACCTGAGAGATTCCATCTTGAATCTGTGGTAAGTGACGTAATGATTGAGACCTTTTAGGTTCAATATTGGCCTGACTGAGCCATCTGGTTTTGGTACCAGAAACAGACTGGAATAATAACCCTGCCCCTGTTCCTGCACGGGGACCGGAATTACAACTGCAGCATTCAGCAGAGACTGAATGGCCACCTGCAGAACTGCTTTCTTGTCGACCGACACAGGCAGTCCTGTCGTGAAAAATCTTCCTGTCGGAAGATAATCGAACTCTATTTTGTAACCCTCTAATACTAAATTGCGGATCCACCCATCTGTGGACGTCTGCAGCCACGCCCCCTGAAAGCTCTGAAGGCGTGCTCCCACAATTGGAGATCCGAGATGGGCTGGGAGCCCGTCATGCCACTGGTTTGTTAGTGGTCTTAGTGTCTTGACGACGTGCATTGGATTGTCGAGCACTACGTCCCCGACCTCTTCTACCAGGCGTGACTGCTCCTGTGCCCTGCCCACGAAAGGGCTGAGTTCTAAAGGATTTGAACGCCGGACCAGAATATTTCCGTTTAGGTATAGTTGTAGGCGATGGAAGAAACACAGACTTTCCTCCAGTAGCCTCAGAAATCCATTTGTCCAATTCAGGACCGAAAAGCTTCTCGCCATCATAAGGCAATGCCTCTATACCTTTTTTAACCTCCGTCTCCGCCTGCCACGAACGCAGCCAAAGTGCTCATCGTACTGTGACTAGCGATGAAGAAAGGCGAGAAGTAAGCTGACAGACGTCAGTAGAAGCTGTACATAGATATTCAGCAGCTTCCCAGATTTGATCCGCGAGAAGTATAAGATGATCATCTTGCAGAGCCGACTTGAGCTCTTTTATCCATACCATTAATGCTTTAGTAACCCAAATGCCAACCAACCCAGGTCTCAGCAGCACTCCAGCTGCTGTATACATGGACCTTAGCATAGCCTCTATTTTACGATCTGCAGGGTCTTTAAGCGTAGTAGCAGTTGGTACTGGTATGGTTAACTTCCTCGTAAGTTTAGATACGGATGAATCCACCAATGGTGGGTTCTCCCATGTAGCTGTCATGGACTCTGGAAACGGGTAACTCGATTTAAATCTACGAGGTATAGAAAACCGTTTATCCGGATTCTTCCGTGTTTCCAGTAACATTTTATTAAGAGATTCCGAAATAGGGAAACACATCGGAGATCTCTGTCGTTTAGTAAAGACTACTTCATCATTCGTCAGGGGCTCCTCAGTTTCCGTAAACTCCAGCGACTGACGTACTGCTCTGATGAGATTATCAATACCTGGGCTGTCAAAATCGTCACTATCTGACTGTTGGTCTATTTCGCCCTCCTCATACTCCTGTTCAGTGAGGTCTAGTATCCCAGAGACTGGAGAATTATTAGGAAAAGGAAACTTATCTTTTCCACTCAAGGTGGACCTCTGACCAGATTGAGACTCCCCTGGTAACTCAAATGGTCTCATTTTAAACTCAGATCTTGCCGCCTCTCTTTCTTCACGAGAGGCGGCCAGCTCTGATTGTAAACCAACTAATACATCTGCAAGTAAAGCCCATGGAGGGTCCAGAGATGCTGGCTTTACTTCTGTGGAAATCGTATTTGTGGCTGTATTAACAACACATGCTGTACATGTGGTGGATCCATCAGGCAACACACTCTTACAGACATGACATGACAAATGTTTCTTAGATTTTGCTGGTGTCTTACTCATTATAAAGACAGACAATACAAACTACACACAGACAGTCTGCACGACTCAGTAATAACCCCAAAGTTCCTTGTATATATCAGGCAAGTGCAGTGCCTGCCAGCAATAAGAAAACTGACCCCCAAATTCCCCTAGTACCACTCTTAAGCCGAGATGTAATATAGGAATCCTGGAACAGACAGGAGAACATTAAACATGTTAAGTACCAAGTTTTTCTACAAAGCTTAACACTGCCAATACTGCTAATGTCTCCCCCCACCCCCACGACCTCCGTGTACAGCACCGGGTCGGGGCCTGTGGAACTTTGCATAGGGCCGTGTGAGCGGCCTGTACCTGTATGCCAAGGCAGCGGGGAACTCCTCGGCTGATGCGGGCGGTCAGCGGGAGCAGAGAGCGTACTGCATAGAGCCGTGGAGCGGCCTATGCACACGCGCTCCCGGCCCGCCACACACAGCATAGAGTGGAGTGGCCTCCTGTGTAGCCAGGCAGCGGGGAACATATCGGCTGCTGCGGCGCAGGGAGCAGCGGTCTGCTAGGTAACTTAAGATGCTGGGAGCGGCGGAGAGTGAGAGCGCGCTGCATAGAGCCGTGAAGCGGCCTATGCACACGCGCTCCGGGCAGCGGTCGTTAGTGAGTAAAACATGCCCAATACAATCCCCAATAGTGGGGCGGCAGCATAAGCTGACCGCCCCTACCCAACATACCTGGACCGTAACAAAAGTCTATGACGGGGCTTCTCATCCAAGCTCCGTCCAGCTTTTTGCAGGCAGCCTGCAGGTGGAGTGAGGGAGCTCTTTACAGAGAGGTCCGACACTCACGGCTGTTCTCAGCCGCTTCCACTGTCCCTGACCCACGCCTGTTAGAAGGGGGGAAAGGACGTGGAAATCCTTGAAAGGAAAAAAAAAAAACTTAGAAAAAATTCCAATACTTTGTGGACGAGCTCCACTATGCCTTCTAACTGTGTCGAGCACAGAAAAAACACTGGAGTGCTCGAGGATATGGAGGGGAGGAGTAGTCTCAAAAATTAATTTATTCAGTGCCTTCTTCCGGTGGAAGCCGTCCATATCCCCAAGAGTACTCCAGTGACCCCTAGTGGATGAAAAAGAAATATCAATATTCATAGCAAATTTACTTGGTGCAGTCGCAGTGCGAACATTGCGCATGCGCAATTAGCGGAAAATCGCTGCGATGCGAAGAAAAATAAGAATTTACTTACCGATAATTCTATTTCTCGGAGTCCGTAGTGGATGCTGGGGTTCCTGAAAGGACCATGGGGAATAGCGGCTCCGCAGGAGACAGGGCACAAAAAGTAAAGCTTTCCGATCAGGTGGTGTGCACTGGCTCCTCCCCCTATGACCCTCCTCCAGACTCCAGTTAGGTACTGTGCCCGGACGAGCGTACACAATAAGGGAGGAATTTTGAATCCCGGGTAAGACTCATACCAGCCACACCAATCACACTGTACAACCTGTGATCTGAACCCAGTTAACAGTATGATAACAGCGGAGCCTCTGAAAAGATGGCTCACAACAACAATAACCCGATTTAGTTAGCAATAACTATGTACAAGTATTGCAGATAATCCGCACTTGGGATGGGCGCCCAGCATCCACTACGGACTCCGAGAAATAGAATTATCGGTAAGTAAATTCTTATTTTCTCTATCGTCCTTGTGGATGCTGGGGTTCCTGAAAGGACCATGGGGATTATACCAAAGCTCCCAAACGGGCGGGAGAGTGCGGATGACTCTGCAGCACCGAATGAGAGAACTCCAGGTCCTCTTTTGCCAGGGTATCAAATTTGTAGAATTTTACAAACGTGTTCTCCCCCGACCACGTAGCTGCTCGGCAAAGTTGTAATGCCGAGACCCCTCGGGCAGCCGCCCAAGATGAGCCCACCTTCCTTGTGGAATGGGCCTTAACAGATTTAGACTGTGGCAGGCCTGCCACAGAATGTGCAAGTTGAATTGTGCTACCAATCCCACGAGCAATCGACTGCTTAGAAGCAGAAACACCCAGCATTGTTGGGTGCATACAGGATAAACAGCAAGTCAGATTTCCTGACTCCAGCCAACCTGGAAACTATATTTTCAGGGCCCTGATAACATCCAGCAACTTGGAGTCCTCCAAGTCCCTAGTAGCCGCAGGTACCACAATAAGCTGGTTCAGGTGAAACGCTGACACCACCTTAAGGAGAAACTGGGGACGAGTCCGCAGCTTTGCTCTGTCCGAATGGACAATCAGATATGGCTTTGTGAGATAAAGCCGCCAATTCTGACACTCGCCTGGCCGAGGCCAGGACCAACAGCATGGTCATTTTCCATGTGAGATATATCAAATCCACAGATTTGAGTTGTTTAAATCAATGTGATTTTTTATGAATCCCAAAACTACGTTGAGATCGCCCAGTGCCACTGGAGACATCAAAGGGGCTGTATATGCAGTACTCCCTTAACAACTTCTGGACTTCAGGAACTGAAGCCAATTTCTTTCTGGAAGAAAATCAACAGGCCGAAATTTGAACCTTAATGGACCCAATTTGAGACCCATAGACACTCCTGTTTGCAGGAAATGTAGAAATTAACCTAGTTGAAATTCTTCCGTGGAGCCTTCCTGGACTCACACCCTGGCACATATTTTCACCTAAGTGGTGATAATGTTGTGCGGTCACCTCCTTCCTGGCTCTGACCAGGGTAGGGATGACCTCTTCCGGAATGCCTCTTTCCCTTAGGATCCGGCGTTCACCCGCCTTGGCGTCAACGCAGCTGCGGTAAGTCCCGGAACAGACACGGTTCTTGCCGAATCAAGACCCTTCTTAGTATCTCTTGAAGTTCCGGGAACCAAGTCCTTCTTGGCCAAACCGGAGCCACGAGTATAGTTCTTACTCCTCTCCTTCCTATCATTTTCAATACATTGGGTATGAAAAGCAGAGGATGGAACACATACACCGACTGGTACACCGACGGTGTTACCAGAGCGTCCCAGCTATTGCCTGAGTGTCTCTTGACCTGGCGCTTCAGGTGGGACGCCATCATAACCACCTTTGGTCTTTCCCAACGGTTTACAATCATGTGGAAACTTCCAGATTAAGTTTCCACTTTTCCGGGTGGAATTCATTTATGCTGAGGAAATCTTCCCAGTTGCCCACTCCCGGAATGAACACTGCTGACAGTGTTATCACATGATTTTCCGCCCAGCGAAGAATCCTTGCTGTCATTGCCCTCCTGCTTCTTGTGTCGCCCCGTCTGATAACGTGGGCGACCGCCATGATGATGTCCTACTGGATCAGCACCGGTTGACTTTGAAGCAGGAGTCTTCCTAGGCTCAGAGCATTGTAAATTGCCCTTAGCTCCAGTATATTCATGTGGAGAGAAGTCTCCAGACTTGACCACACTTCCTTGGAAATTTTTTCCCTGTGTGACTACTCCCCAGCCTCTCAGGCTGGTATCCGTGGTCCCCAGAACACAGTCCTGAATGCTGAGTGTGCTGCCCTCTAAAAGATGAGCACTCTGCAGCCCCCACAGAAGAGACACCCTTGTCCTTGGAGACAGGATTATCCGCTGATGCATCTGAAAATGCGATCCGGACCATTCGTCCAGCAAATCCCCTGAGATCTGCCGAATGGAATCGCTTCGTAAGAAGCCACCATTTTTCCCAGGACTCCTGTGCATTGATGCACTGATACTTGGCCTGGTTTTAGGAGGTTTCTGACTAGGTCGAATAACTCCTTGGCTTTTTCCTCCCGGAGGAACACCTTTTTCTGGACTATGCCCAGAATCATTCCTAGGAACAGCAGACGTATCGTCGGAAAACAGCTGCGATTCTTGGAATATTTAGAATCCAGTCGTGCTGTCGTAGAACTACTTTAGATAGTGCTCTTCCGACCTCCAACTGTTCTCTGGAACTTGCCCTTTTCAGGATATCGTCCAAGTAAGGGATAATTTAGATGCCTTTTTTCTTTGAAGAAACATCTTTTCGGCCATTACCTTGGTAAAAGGCCCGGGGTGCCGTGGATAATTCAAACGGCATCGTCTGAAACTGATATTGACAGTTCTGTACCACGAACCAGAGGTACCCTTGTTGAGAAGGGCAAATTTGGACATGGAGGTAATCCTTGATGTCCAGGGACACCATATAGTCCCCTTTTTTCCGGTTCGCTATCACTGCTCTGAGTGACTCCATCTCGATTTGAACCTTTTATGTAAGTGTTCAAAGATTTCAGTTTAGACTATGTCTCACCAAGCCGTCTGGCGTCAGTACCACAATATAGTGTGGAAAAATAATACCCTTTTCCTTGTTGTAGGAGGGGTACTTTGATTATCACCTGCTGGATATACAGCTTGTGAATTGTTTCCAATGCTGCCTCCCTGTCGGAGGGAGCCGTTGGTAAAGCAGACTTCAGAAACCTGCGAGGAGAAGATGTCTCGACTCTCCAATCTGTACCCCTGGGATAATACTTGTACTATCTAGGGGTCAACCTGCGAGTGATCCCACTGCGCGCTGAGACTCTTGAGACTACCCCCCCACCTTGAGTCCGCTTGCATGGCCCCAGCGTCATGCTGAGGACTTGGCAGACGCGGTGGAGGGCTTCTTTTCCTGGGAAGGGGCTGCCTGCTGCAGTCTACTTCCCTTACCTCTATGTCTGGGCAGATATGACTGGCCTTTTGCCTGCATGCCCTCATGGGAAAGGAAGGATTGAGGCTGAAAAGACGGTGTCTTTTTCAGCTGAGATGTAACTTGGGGTAAAAAGGTTGGATTTCCCAGCTGTTGCCGTGGTCCCCAGGTCCGATGGACCGACCCCAACTAACTCCTTCCCTTTATACGGCAATACTTCCATGTGCCGTATGGGATCTGTATCACCTGACCACTGTCGTGTCCATGACATCTTCTGGGTGATATGGACAACGTTGTGCATCTCACGTACATATATATAGAATGCATCCTATTAAATGCTCTATATGAATAAAATATTTTCAGTCAGGGAATCCGACCAAGCCAACCCAGCACTGCATCTCCAGGCTGATGGCGATCGCTGGTCGCAGTATAACCACCGTATGTGTGTATATACTTTTTAGGATATCTTTCCAGCTTCCTATCAGCTGGCTCCTTGAGGGCGGCCGTATCTGGAGACGGTAACGCCACTTGATAAGCGTGTGAGCGCCTTATCACCCTAAGGGGTGTTTCCCAACGCGCCCTAATTTCTGGCGGGAAAGGGTATAACGCCAATATTTGCTATCGGGGTAACCCCACGCATCATCACACACTTCATTTTATTTTATCTGATTCAGGAAAAACTACAGGTAGTTTTTTCACTCCCACATAATACCCTTTTTTTTGTGGTACTTGTAGTATCAGAAATATGCAACACCTCCTTCATTGCCCTTAACGTGTGGCCCTAATGAGAAATACGTTTGTTTATTCACCGTCGACACTGGATTCAGTGTCCGTGTCTGTGTCTGTGTCGACCGACTGAGGTAAATGGGCGTTTTTAACGCCCCTGACGGTGTTTTTGAGACGCCTGGACCGGTACTAATAGTTTGTCGGCCGTCTCACGTCGTCAACCGACCTTGCAGCGTGTTGACATTCTCACGTAATTCCCTAAATAAGCCATCCATTCCGGTGTCGACTCCCTAGAGAGTGACATCACCATTACAGGCAATTTCTCCGCCTCCTCACCAACATCGTCCTCATACATGTCGACACACACGTACCGACACACAGCACACACACCGGGAATGCTCTGACAGAGGACAGGACCCACACTAGCCCTTTGGGGAGACAGAGGGAGAGTTTGCCAGCACACACCAAAACGCTATAATTATATAGGGACAACCTTATATAAGTGTTTTCCCTTATAGCATCTTTATATATATCTCAATATCGCCAAAATCAGTGCCCCCCCTCTCTGTTTTAACCCTGTTTCTGTAGTGCAGTGCAGGGGAGAGCCTGGGAGCCTTCTCTCCAGGCTTTCTGTGAGAGAAAATGGCGCTGTGTGCTGAGGAGATAGGCCCCGCCCCTTTTTCGGCGGGCTCGTCTCCCGCTATTTAGTGAATCTTGGCAGGGGTTAAATATCTCCATATAGCCTCTGGGGGCTATATGTGAGGTATTTTTCGCCAAAAAAGGTTTTCATTTGCCTCCCAGGGCGCCCCCCTCCCAGCGCCCTGCACCCTCAGTGACTGCCGTGTGAAGTGTGCTGAGAGGAAAATGGCGCACAGCTGCAGTGCTGTGCGCTACCTTTAGAAGACTGCAGGAGTCTTCAGCCGCCGATTCTGGACCTCTTCTTACTTCAGCATCTGCAAGGGGGCCGGCGGCGCGGCTCCGGTGACCATCCAGGCTGTACCTGTGATCGTCCCTCTGGAGCTGATGTCCAGTAGCCAAGAAGCCAATCCATCCTGCACGCAGGTGAGTTCACTTCTTCTCCCCTAAGTCCCTCGTTGCAGTGATCCTGTTGCCAGCAGGACTCACTGTAAAATAAAAAACCTAAGCTAAACTTTCTCTAAGCAGCTCTTTAGGAGAGCCACCTAGATTGCACCCTTCTCGGCCGGGCACAAAAATCTAACTGGAGTCTGGAGGAGGGTCATAGGGGGAGGAGCCAGTGCACACCACCTGATCGGAAAGCTTTACTTTTTGTGCCCTGTCTCCTGCGGAGCCGCTATTCCCCATGGTCCTTTCAGGAACCCCAGCATCCACAAGGACGATAGAGAAATTACCGAGCGAACAACTCGGAATGACCACCAATGATAGTACAGTGCAGCCTCTCACCTATGCTCTGGACAGTACAGCGCTGTCTCTCACCTATGCTCTGGACAGTACAGCGCTGCCTCTCACCTATGCTCTGGACAGTACAGCGTTGCCTCTCACCTATGCTCTGGACAGTACAGCGCTGCCTCTCACCTATGCTCTGGACAGTACAGCGCTGCCTCTTACCTATGCTCTGGACTGTACAGCGCAGCCTCTCACCTATGCTCTGGACAGTACAGCGTTGCCTCTCACCTATGCTCTGGACTGTACAGCGCAGCCTCTCACCTATGCTCTGGACAGTACAGCGCTGCCTCTCACCTATGCTCTGGACAGTACAGCGTTGCCTCTCACCTATGCTCTGGACAGTACAGCGCTGCCTCTCACCTATGCTCTGGACAGTACAGCGCTGCCTCTTACCTATGCTCTGGACTGTACAGCGCAGCCTCTCACCTATGCTCTGGACAGTACAGCGTTGCCTCTCACCTATGCTCTGGACTGTACAGCGCAGCCTCTCACCTATGCTCTGGACTGTGCAGCGCTGCCTCTCACCTATGCTCTGGACTGTGCAACGTTGCCTCTCACCTATGCTCTGGACTGTACAGTGCTGCCTCTCACCTATGCTCTGGACAGTACAGCGCTGCCTCTCACCTATGCTCTGGACAGTACAGCGCTGCCTCTCACCTATGCTCTGGACTGTACAGCGCTGCCTCTCACCTATGCTCTGGACTGTACAGCGCTGCCTCTCACCTATGCTCTGGACTGTACAGCGCTGCCTCTCACCTATGCTCAGGACTGTACAGCGCTGCCTCTCACCTATGCTCTGGACTGTACAGCGCTGCCTCTCACCTATGCTCTGGACTGTACAGCGCTGCCTCTCACCTATGCTCTGGACTGTACAGCGCTGCCTCTCATCTATGCTCTGGACTGTACAGCTCTGCCTCTCACCTATGCTCTGGACTGTACATCGCTGCCTCTCACCTATGCTCTGGACATTACAGCGCTGCCTCTCATCTATGCTCTGGATAGTACAGTGCTGCCTCTCACCTATGCTCTGGACAGTACAGCGCTGCCTCTCACCTATGCTCTGGACTGTACAGCGCTGCCTCTCACCTATGCTCTGGACTGTGCAGCGCTGCCTCTCACCTATGCTCTGGACTGTACAGCGCTGCCTCTCACATATGCTCTGGACTGTACAGCGCTGCCTCTCACATATGCTCTGGACTGTACAGCGCTGCCTCTCACCTATGCTCTGGACTGTACAGCGCTGCATCTCACCTATGCTCTGGACAGTACAGCGCTGCCTCTCATCTATGCTCTGGACTGTACAGCGCTGCCTCTCACCTATGCTCTGGACTGTACAGCGCTGCCTCTCACCTATGCTCTGGACAGTACAGCTCTGCCTCTCACCTATGCTCTGGACAGTACAGCGCTGCCTCTCACCTATGCTCTGGACAGTACAGCGCTGCCTCTCACCTATGCTCTGGACTGTACAGCGCTGCCTCTCACCTATGCTCTGGACTGTACAGCGCTGCCTCTCACCTATGCTCTGGACTGTACAGCGCTGCCTCTCACCTATGCTCTGGACTGTACAGCGCTGCCTCTCACCTATGCTCTGGACTGTACAGCGCTGCCTCTCATCTATGCTCTGGACAGTACAGCGCTGCCTCTCATCTATGCTCTGGACTGTACAGCGCTGTCTCTCACCTATGCTCTGGACTATACAGCGCTGCCTCTCACCTATGCTCTGGACAGTACAGTGCTGCCTCTCACCTATTCTCTGGACAGTACAGCGCTGTCTCTCACCTATTCTCTGGACAGTACAGCGCTGTCTCTCACCTATGCTCTGAACTGTACAGTGCTGCCTCTCACCTATGCTCTGGACTGTACAGCGCTGCCTCTCACCTATGCTCTGGACTGTACAGCGCTGCCTCTCACCTATGCTCTGGACTGTACAGCGCTGCCTCTCACCTATGCTCTGGACAGTACAGCGCTGCCTCTCACCTATGCTCTGGACTGTACAGCGCTGCCTCTCACCTATGCTCTGGACAGTACAGCGCTGCCTCTCACCTATGCTCTGGACAGTACAGCGCTGCCTCTCACCTATGCTCTGGACAGTACAGCGCTGCCTCTCACCTATGCTCTGGACTGTACAGTGCTGCCTCTCACCTATGCTCTGGACTGTACAGCGCTGCCTCTCACCTATGCTCTGGACAGTACAGCGCTGCCTCTCATCTATGCTCTGGACTGTACAGCGCTGTCTCTCACCTATGCTCTGGACTGTACAGCGCTGCCTCTCACCTATGCTCTGGACAGTACAGTGCTGCCTCTCACCTATTCTCTGGACAGTACAGCGCTGTCTCTCACCTATTCTCTGGACAGTACAGCGCTGCCTCTCACCTATGCTCTGAACTGTACAGTGCTGCCTCTCACCTATGCTCTGGACTGTACAGCGCTGCCTCTCACCTATGCTCTGGACTGTACAGCGCTGCCTCTCACCTATGCTCTGGACTGTACAGCGCTGCCTCTCACCTATGCTCTGGACAGTACAGCGCTGCCTCTCACCTATGCTCTGGACTGTACAGCGCTGCCTCTCACCTATGCTCTGGACAGTACAGCGCTGCCTCTCACCTATGCTCTGGACAGTACAGCGCTGCCTCTCACCTATGCTCTGGACAGTACAGCGCTGCCTCTCACCTATGCTCTGGACTGTACAGTGCTGCCTCTCACCTATGCTCTGGACTGTACAGCGCTGCCTCTCACCTATGCTCTGGACAGTACAGCGCTGCCTCTCACCTATGCTCTGGACTGTACAGTGCTGCCTCTCACCTATGCTTTGGACAGTACAGCGCTGCCTCTTACCTATGCTCTGGACAGTACAGCGCTGCCTCTTACCTATGCTCTGGACAGTACAGCGCTGCCTCTCACCTATGCTCTGGACAGTACA
The DNA here is from genome assembly GCF_028390025.1 of Pseudophryne corroboree. Classification (NCBI taxonomy): domain Eukaryota; kingdom Metazoa; phylum Chordata; class Amphibia; order Anura; family Myobatrachidae; genus Pseudophryne; species Pseudophryne corroboree. The sequence continues at coordinate 40,802 of NW_026968624.1, forward strand.
GCGCTGCCTCTCACCTATGCTCTGGACAGTACAGCGCTGCCTCTCACCTATGCTCTGGACAGTACAGCGCTGCCTCTCACCTATGCTCTGGACTGTACAGCGCTGCCGCTCACCTATGCTCTGGACTGTACAGCGCTGCCTCTCACCTATGCTCTGGACTGTACAGCGCTGCCTCTCACCTATGCTCTGGACAGTACAGCACTGCCTCTTACCTATGCTCTGGACTGTCACTTGGGCCAACACGGATCTCTTCTCGGTTATTCTCTGCCAGCTCCCATCTGGATCCTGGATCCACTGTGCCGCCGTACAGTGATAGCTGCCGGAATCCTGCGGCCGGACACGGAGGATGACCAGCTTATAGGTCACATTGTCAGATTTCTCCACTCGGATCTCTCCGTTACTGAAGCGGTCGTTGTACATCTTGGTGGCGGGTGGGTCCGGGCTGCAGTCCCGCTGCACAGAGATAACGCTCTGCAGAGTCTCCCGGCCCACGGGCGCCTCAGGAGCGCTGACTGCAAATGTCACCGACACGTGGGTGTGCTGCAGGGAGTCGGCATGGGCTGCGCAGGAGAGGTGCAGTTCTCTGCCTTCCACCAGGGTCAGCTGCAGGGGGGCGCCAGCATTCAGGCGACCCTTGGAGGCAGACTTGGCATAAACTTGTAGCGTGTCCGGAACAACTGCAAGAGATAGAGAGATTGGCGACACCGGGCACACTGTATACTCTGCCCGGCCACAGGAGATGATCCCGCCACGCTGGCCCGGGAGCTGACACTCCTCACATACACACGTGCACTGGTCTGCTATGTATTAGTATATGCCACTATCCCTGAAGAAGATGCCACGTCAGCTGGAACGCGTTGGAGGTTATGACCATACCACCAGGAACTACCAGCGTCTGACACTGCACCACCCTAACAAGTGCTCAAACAACGTTCAACTGCAGAGAACACCAACGTCAGACGGCCAGTGCGCTACAGCCCCACTGCAACCGTCCACCCGCAGCTGTATACATAGTGTCTAGATAGTCAATAGGTCAACATACCGGCACAAACGGTCAACTGTGGCTAAGGTCGACAGGTTAAAAATGTCGACATGACAATGCTCCACATAACTTTTACTGCATTTACCATCCACATGGACTACGATTGGGAATAGTAACCTCCCCCTCCCCTCCATCTTCTACTATCTCCCCCCAAATCCAACCCCTGGGTGTCAGCTCTCCCTCCGAAATCTCCTGCGTTCCTCACACCCCACCGCTTCCACCTTCCTCACCGCGGACGCCACCAAAACTCTCATCCGTGAACTTGTCATTTCCCGCCGGGACTACTGCCACCTCTTCTGTCCGACCTTCCTCTCACCCGCTGCTCTCTTCAATAAATCCATAATGCATTTACCTGTCCCTTCGCTCCACGTCACCTTCCCTGGCACCCCATATACACCCCTCATTCCCCCCCACCCTCACATATACACCCCTAACTCCCCCCACCCTCACATATACTCCCCTAACCCCCCCCCCACCCTCACATATACACCCCTAACTCCCCCCACCCTCACATATACACCCAAACTCCCCCCACCCTCACATATACACCCCTAACTCTCCCCACCCTCACATATACACCCCTAACTCCCCACACCCTCACATATACACCCCTAACTCCCCCCACCCTCACATATACTCCCCTAACTCCCCCCACCCTCACATATACTCCCCTAACTACCCCCACCCTCACATATACACCCCTAACTCCCCCCACCCTTACATATACACCCCTAACTCTCCCCACCCTCACATATACACCCCTAACTCCCCCCACCCTCACATATACATGAAACTCCCCCCACCCTCACATATACACCCCTAACTCCCCCCACCCTCACATATACACCCCTAACTCCCCCCACCCTCACATATACACCGCTAACTCCCCCCATCCTCACATATACTCCCCTAACTCCCCCCACCTTCACATATACACCCAAACTCCCCCCACCCTCACAGATACACCCCTAACTCTCCCCACCCTCACATATACACTTATAACTCGCCCCACCCTCACATATACACCCAAACTCCCCCCACCCTCACATATACACCCCTAACTCTCCACACCCTCACATATACACCCCTCATTCCCCCCAACCTCACATATACTCCCCTAACTCCCCCCACCCTCACATATACACCCCTCATTCCCCCCAACCCTAACATATACACCGCTAACTCCCCCCACCCTCACATATACTCACCCCACCCTCACATATACACCCAAACTCCCCCCACCCTCACATATACACCCCTAACTCTCCCCACCCTCACATATACACCGCTAACTGCCCCCACCCTCACATATACACCCATAACTCCCCCCACCCTCACATATACACAAAACTCCCACGCCCTCACATATACACCCCTAACTCCCCCCACCCTCACATACACACCCCTAACTCCCCTCACCCTCACATATACTCCCCTAACTACCCCCACCCTCACATATACACCCCTAACTCCCCCCACCCTCACATATACACCCAAACTCCACCCACCCTCACATATACACCCCTAACTCTCCCCACCCTCACATATACACCCCTAACCCCCCCCCCCCACCCTCACATATACACCCCTAACTCCCCCCACCCTCACATATACTCCCCTAACTCCCCCCACCCTCACATATACTCCCCTAACTCCCCCCACCCTCACATATACACCCAAACTCCCCCCACCCTCACATATACACCCCTTACTCTCCCCACCCTCACATATACACCCCTAACTCCCCCCACCCTCACATATACACCCCTAACTCCCCCCACCTTCACATATACTCCCCTAACTCCCCCCACCCTCACATATACACAAAACTCCCCCACCCTTACAAATACACCCCTAACTCCCCCCAGCCTCACATACACACCGCTAAATCCCCCCACCCTCACATACACACCGCTAACTCCCCCCACCCTCACATATACTCCCCTAACTCCCCCCACCTTCACATATACACCCAAACTGCCCCCACCCTCACAGATACACCCCTAACTCTCCCCACCCTCACATATACACACCGAACTATCCCCACCCTCACATATACACCCAAACTCCCCCCCCAACATCACATATACACCCCTAACTCTCCCCACCCTCACATATACACCCCTAACTCCCCACACCCTCACATATACTCCTCATTCCCCCCCACCCTCACATATACACCCCTAACTCCCCCCACCCTCACATATACTCCCCTAACTCCCTCCACCCTCACATATACACCGCTACCTCCCCCCACCCTCACATATACACCCCTAACTCCCCCACCCTCACATATACACCCCTAACTCCCCCCACCCTCACATATACACCCCTAACTCTCCCCACCCTCACATATACACACCTAACTATCCCCACCCTCACATATACACCCAAACTCCACCCCAACATCACATATACACCCCTAACTCCCCCCACCCTCATATATACACCCCTAACTCACCCCACCCTCACATATACTCCTCATTCCCCCCCACCCTCACATATACACCCCTAACTCCCCCCACCCTCACATATACTCCCCTAACTTCCTCCACCCTCACATATACACCGCTACCTCCCCCCACCCTCACATATACACCCAACTCCCCCACCCTCACATATACACCCCTAACTCCCCCCACCCTCACATATACACCCCTAACTCTCCCCACCCTCACATATACACACCTAACTATCCCCACCCTCACATATACACCCAAACTCCCCCCCCATCACATATACACCCCTAACTCCCCCCACCCTCACATATACACCCCTAACTCCGCCCACCCTCACATATACTCCTCATTCCCCCCCACCCTCACATATACACCCCTAACTCCCCCCACCCTCACATATACTCCCCTAACTCCCTCCACTCTCACATATACACCGCTACCTCCCCCCACCCTCACATATACACCCCTAACTCCCCCACCCTCACATATACACCCCTAACTCCCCCCACCCTTACATATACACCCCTAACTCTCCCCACCCTCACATATACACACCTAACTATCCCCACCCTCACATATACACCCAAACTCCCCCCCAACATCACATATACACCCCTAACTCCCCCCACCCTCACATATACACCCCTAACTCCCCCCACCCTCACATATACTCCTCATTCCCCCCCACCCTCACATATACACCCCTAACTCCCCCCACCCTCACATATACTCCCCTAACTCCCTCCACCCTCACATATACACCGCTACCTCCCCCCACTCTCACATATACACCCCTAACTCCCCCACCCTCACATATACACCCCTAACTCCCCCCACCCTCACATATACACCCCTAACTCTCCCCACCCTCACATATACACCCCTAACTCTCCCTACCCTCACATATACACCCCTAACTCCCCCCACCCTCACATATACACCCCTAACTCCCCCCACCCTCATATATACACCCCTAACTCCCCCCACCCTCACATATACTCCTCATTCTCCCCCACCCTCACATATACACCCCTAACTCCCCCCACCCTCACATATAAACCCCTAACTCTCCCCACCCTCACATATACACACCTAACTATCCCCACCCTCACATATACACCCCTAACTCCCCCCACCCTCACATATACACCCCTAACTCTCCCCACCCTCACATATACACCCCTAACTCTCCCTACCCTCACATATACACCCCTAACTCCCCCCACCCTCACATATACACCCCTAACTCCCCCCACCCTCATATATACACCCCTAACTCCCCCCACCCTCACATATACTCCTCATTCCCCCCCACCCTCAAATATACACCCCTAACTCCCCCCACCCTCACATATACTCCCCTAACTTCCTCCACCCTCACATATACACCGCTACCTCCCCCCACCCTCACATATACACCCCTAACTCCCCCACCCTCACATATACACCCCTAACTCCCCCCACACTCACATATACACCCCTAACTCTCCCCACCCTCACATATACACACCTAACTATCCCCACCCTCACATATACACCCAAACTCCCCCCCATCACATATACACCCCTAACTCCCCCCACCCTCACATATACACCCCTAACTCCCCCCACCCTCACATATACTCCTCATTCCCCCCCACCCTCACATATACACCCCTAACTCCCCCCACCCTCACATATACTCCCCTAACTCCCTCCACTCTCACATATACACCGCTACCTCCCCCCACCCTCACATATACACCCCTAACTCCCCCACCCTCACGTATACACCCCTAACTCCCCCCACCCTTACATATACACCCCTAACTCTCCCCACCCTCACATATACACACCTAACTATCCCCACCCTCACATATACACCCAAACTCCCCCCCAACATCACATATACACCCCTAACTCCCCCCACCCTCACATATACACCCCTAACTCCCCCCACCCTCACATATACTCCTCATTCCCCCCCACCCTCACATATACACCCCTAACTCCCCCCACCCTCACATATACTCCCCAAACTCCCTCCACCCTCACATATACACCGCTACCTCCCCCCACTCTCACATATACACCCCTAACTCCCCCACCCTCACATATACACCCCTAACTCCCCCCACCCTCACATATACACCCCTAACTCCCCCCACCCTCACATAAACTCCCCTAACTCCCTCACCCTCACATATACACCCCTAACTATCCCCACCCTCACATATACACCAAAACTCCCCCCACCCTCACATATACACCCCTAACTCCCCCCACCCTCACATATACACCCCTACCTCCCCCCACCCTCACATATACACCCCTAACTCCCCTCACCCTCACATATAAACCCCTAACTCCCCCCACCCTCACATATACTCCCCTAACTTCCCCCACCCTCACATATACACCCCTAACTCCCCCCACCCTCACATATACACCCCTAACTCTCCCCACCCTCACATATACACCCCTAACTCTCCCTACCCTCACATATACACCCCTAACTCCCCCCACCCTCACATATACACCCCTAACTATCCCCATCCTCACATATACACCCAAACTCCCCCTACCCTCACATAAACACCCCTAACTCCCCCCACCCTCACATATACACCCCTAACTCCCCCCACCCTCACATATACTCCCCTAACTCCCTCCACCCTCACATATACACCGCTAACACCCCCCACCCTCACATATACTCCCCTGACTCTCCCCACCCTCACATATACACCCCTAACTCTCCCAACCCTCACATATACACCCCTAACTCTCCCCACCCTCACATACACACCCCTAACTCCCCCCACCCTCACATATACACCCCTAACTATTCCCACCCTCACATATACACCCAAACTCCCCCCACCCTCACATATACACCCCTAACTCCCCCCACCCTCACATATACACCCCTAACTCCCCCCACCCTCACATATACACCCCTAACTCTCCCCACCCTCACATATACTCCCCTAACTCCCTCCACCCTCACATATACACCGCTAACTCCCCCCACCCTCACATATACTCCCCTAACTCTCCCCACCCTCACATATACACCCCTAACTCCCCCCACCCTCACATATACATCCCTAACTGCCCCCACCCTCACATATACACCCATAACTCCCCCCACCCTCACATATACACCCCTAACTCTCCCCACCCTCACATATACACCCCTAACTCCCCCCACCCTCACATATACACCCCTAACTCTCCCCACCCTCACATATACACCCCTAACTCCCCCCACCCTCACATATACTCCCCTCATTCCCCCCCACCCTCACATATACACCCCTAACTCCCCCCACCCTCACATATACTCCCCTAACTCCCTCCACCCTCACATATACACCGCTACCTCCCCCCACCCTCACATATACACCCCTAACTCCCCCACCCTCACATATACACCCCTAACTCCCCCCACCCTCACATATACACCCCTAACTCTCCCCACCCTCACATATACACACCTAACTATCCCCACCCTCACATATACACCCCTAACTCCCCCCACCCTCACATATACACCCCTAACTCTCCCCACCCTCACATATACACCCCTAACTCTCCCTACCCTCACATATACACCCCTAACTCCCCCCCACCCTCACATATACACCCCTAACTCCCCCCACCCTCACATATACTCCCCTAACTCCCTCCACCCTCACATATACACCGCTAACACCCCCCACCCTCACATATACTCCCCTAACTCTCCCCACCCTCACATATACACCCCTAACTATTCCCACCCTCACATATACACCCAAACTCCCCCCACCCTCACATATACACCCCTAACTCCCCCCACCCTCACATATACACCCCTAACTCCCCCCACCCTCACATATACACCCCTAACTCTCCCCACCCTCACATATACTCCCCTAACTCCCTCCACCCTCACATATACACCGCTAACTCCCCCCACCCTCACATATACTCCCCTAACTCTCCCCACCCTCACATATACACCCCTAACTCCCCCCACCCTCACATATACATCCCTAACTGCCCCCACCCTCACATATACACCCCTAACTATCCCCACCCTCACATATACACCAAAACTCCCCCCACCCTCACATATACACCCCTAACTCCCCCCACCCTCACATATACACCCCTACCTCCCCCCACCCTCACATATACACCCCTAACTCCCCTCACCCTCACATATAAACCCCTAACTCCCCCCACCCTCACATATACTCCCCTAACTTCCCCCACCCTCACATATACACCCCTAACTCCCCCCACCCTCACATATACACCCCTAACTCTGCCCACCCTCACATATACACCCCTAACTCTCCCTACCCTCACATATACACCCCTAACTCCCCCCACCCTCACATATACACCCCTAACTATCCCCATCCTCACATATACACCCAAACTCCCCCTACCCTCACATAAACACCCCTAACTCCCCCCACCCTCACATATACACCCCTAACTCCCCCCACCCTCACATATACTCCCCTAACTCCCTCCACCCTCACATATACACCGCTAACACCCCCCACCCTCACATATACTCCCCTGACTCTCCCCACCCTCACATATACACCCCTAACTCTCCCAACCCTCACATATACACCCCTAACTCTCCCCACCCTCACATACACACCCCTAACTCCCCCCACCCTCACATATACACCCCTAACTATTCCCACCCTCACATATACACCCAAACTCCCCCCACCCTCACATAAACACCCCTAACTCCCCCCACCCTCACATATACACCCCTAACTCCCCCCACCCTCACATATACACCCCTAACTCTCCCCACCCTCACATATACTCCCCTAACTCCCTCCACCCTCACATATACACCGCTAACTCCCCCCACCCTCACATATACTCCCCTAACTCTCCCCACCCTCACATATACACCCCTAACTCCCCCCACCCTCACATATACATCCCTAACTGCCCCCACCCTCACATATACACCCATAACTCCCCCCACCCTCACATATACACCCCTAACTCTCCCCACCCTCACATATACACCCCTAACTCCCCCCACCCTCACATATACACCCCTAACTCTCCCCACCCTCACATATACACCCCTAACTCCCCCCACCCTCACATATACTCCCCTCATTCCCCCCCACCCTCACATATACACCCCTAACTCCCCCCACCCTCACATATACTCCCCTAACTCCCTCCACCCTCACATATACACCGCTACCTCCCCCCACCCTCACATATACACCCCTAACTCCCCCACCCTCACATATACACCCCTAACTCCCCCCACCCTCACATATACACCCCTAACTCTCCCCACCCTCACATATACACACCTAACTATCCCCACCCTCACATATACACCCCTAACTCCCCCCACCCTCACATATACACCCCTAACTCTCCCCACCCTCACATATACACCCCTAACTCTCCCTACCCTCACATATACACCCCTAACTCCCCCCACCCTCACATATACACCCCTAACTCCCCCCACCCTCACATATACTCCCCTAACTCCCTCCACCCTCACATATACACCGCTAACACCCCCCACCCTCACATATACTCCCCTAACTCTCCCCACCCTCACATATACACCCCTAACTATTCCCACCCTCACATATACACCCAAACTCCCCCCACCCTCACATATACACCCCTAACTCCCCCCACCCTCACATATACACCCCTAACTCCCCCCACCCTCACATATACACCCCTAACTCTCCCCACCCTCACATATACTCCCCTAACTCCCTCCACCCTCACATATACACCGCTAACTCCCCCCACCCTCACATATACTCCCCTAACTCTCCCCACCCTCACATATACACCCCTAACTCCCCCCACCCTCACATATACATCCCTAACTGCCCCCACCCTCACATATACACCCATAACTCCCCCCACCCTCACATATACACCCCTAACTCTCCCCACCCTCACATATACACCCCTAACTCCCCCCACCCTCACATATACACCCCTAACTCTCCCCACCCTCACATATACACCCCTAACTCCCCCCACCCTCACATATACTCCCCTCATTCCCCCCCACCCTCACATATACACCCCTAACTCCCCCCACCCTCACATATACTCCCCTAACTCCCTCCACCCTCACATATACACCGCTACCTCCCCCCACCCTCACATATACACCCCTAACTCCCCCACCCTCACATATACACCCCTAACTCCCCCCACCCTCACATATACACCCCTAACTCTCCCCACCCTCACATATACACACCTAACTATCCCCACCCTCACATATACACCCCTAACTCCCCCCACCCTCACATATACACCCCTAACTCTCCCCACCCTCACATATACACCCCTAACTCTCCCTACCCTCACATATACACCCCTAACTCCCCCCACCCTCACATATACACCCCTAACTCCCCCCACCCTCACATATACTCCCCTAACTCCCTCCACCCTCACATATACACCCCTAACTCCCCCCACCCTCACATATACATCCCTAACTGCCCCCACCCTCACATATACACCCATAACTCCCCCCACCCTCACATATACACCCCTAACTCTCCCCACCCTCACATATACACCCCTAACTCCCCCCACCCTCACATATACACCCCTAACTCTCCCCACCCTCACATATACACCCCTAACTCCCCCCACCCTCACATATACTCCCCTCATTCCCCCCCACCCTCACATATACACCCCTAACTCCCCCCACCCTCACATATACTCCCCTAACTCCCTCCACCCTCACATATACACCGCTACCTCCCCCCACCCTCACATATACATCCCTAACTCCCCCACCCTCACATATACACCCCTAACTCCCCCCACCCTCACATATACACCCCTAACTCTCCCCACCCTCACATATACACACCTAACTATCCCCACCCTCACATATACACCCCTAACTCCCCCCACCCTCACATATACACCCCTAACTCTCCCCACCCTCACATATACACCCCTAACTCTCCCTACCCTCACATATACACCCCTAACTCCCCCCACCCTCACATATACACCCCTAACTCCCCCCACCCTCACATATACTCCCCTAACTCCCTCCACCCTCACATATACACCGCTAACACCCCCCACCCTCACATATACTCCCTTAACTCTCCCCACCCTCACATATACACCCCTAACTCTCCCAACCCTCACATATACACCCCTAACTCTCCCCACCCTCACATATACACCCCTAACTCCCCCCACCCTCACATATACACCCCTAACTATTCCCACCCTCACATATACACCCAAACTCCCCCCACCCTCACATATACACCCCTAACTCCCCCCACCCTCACATATACTCCCCTAACTCCCTCCACCCTCACATATACACCGCTAACTCCCCCCACCCTCACATATACTCCCCTAACTCTCCCCACCCTCACATATACACCCCTAACTCCCCCCACCCTCACATATACATCCCTAACTGCCCCCACCCTCACATATACACCCATAACTCCCCCCACCCTCACATATACACCACTAACTCTCCCCACCCTCACATATACACCCCTAACTCCCCCCACCTTCACATATACACCCCTAACTCTCCCCACCCTCACATATACACCCCTAACTCCCCCCACCCTCACATATACTCCCCTCATTCCCCCCACCTTCACATATACACCCCTCACTCCCCCCACCCTCACATATACACCCCTCATTCCCCGCACCCTCACATATACTCCCCTCACCCTCACATATACACCCCTAACTCCCCCCACCCTCACATATACACCCCTAACTCCCCCCACCCTCACATATAAGGACCCTAACTCCCCCCACCCTCACATATACAGAACCCTAACTCCCCCACCCTCACATATACACCCCTAACTCCTCCACCCTCACATATACACCCCTAACTCCCCCATCCTCACATATACACCCTTACCTCCCCCCACCCTCACATATACACCCCTACCTCCCCCCACCCTCACATATACACCCCTACCTCCCCCCACCCTCACATATACACCCCTACCTCCCCCCACCCTCACATATACACCCCTAACTCCCCTCACCCTCACATATAAACCCCTAACTCCCCCCACCCTCACATATACTCCCCTAACTTCCCCCACCCTCACATATACACCCCTAACTCCCCCCACCCTCACATATACACCCCTAACTCTCCCCACCCTCACATATACACCCCTAACTCTCCCTACCCTCACATATACACCCCTAACTCCCCCCACCCTCACATATACACCCCTAACTATCCCCATCCTCACATATACACCCAAACTCCCCCTACCCTCACATATACACCCCTAACTCCCCCCACCCTCACATATACACCCCTAACTCCCCCCACCCTCACATATACTCCCCTAACTCCCTCCACCCTCACATATACACCGCTAACTCCCCCCACCCTCACATATACTCCCCTAACTCTCCCCACCCTCACATATACACCCCTAACTCTCCCCACCCTCACATATACACCCCTAACTCTCCCCACCCTCACATATACACCCCTAACTATTCCCACCCTCACATATACACCCAAACTCCCCCCACCCTCACATATACACCCCTAACTCCCCCCACCCTCACATATACACCCCTAACTCCCCCACCCTCACATATACTCCCCTAACTCCCTTCACCCTCACATATACCGCTAACTCCCCCCACCCTCACATATACTCCCCTAACTCTCCCCACCCTCACATATACACCCCTAACTCCCCCCACCCTCACATATACACCCCTAACTGCCCCCACCCTCACATATACACCCATAACTCCCCCCACCCTCACATATACACCCCTAACTCTCCCCACCCTCACATATACACCCCTAACTCCCCCCACCCTCACATATACACCCCTAACTCCCCCCACCCTCACATATACTCCCCTCATTCCCCCCACCTTCACATATACACCCCTCACTCCCCCCACCGTCACATATACACCCCTCATTCCCCGCACCCTCACATATACTCCCCTCACCCTCACATATACACCCCTAACTCCCCCCACCCTCACATATACACCCCTAACTCCCCCCACCCTCACATATACAGAACCCTAACTCCCCCCACCCTCACATATACAGAACCCTAACTCCCCCCACCCTCACATATACAGCCCCTAACTCCCCCCACCCTCACATATACACCCCTAACTCCCCCCACCCTCACATATACACCCCTAACTCCCCCCACCCTCACATATAAACCCCTAACTCCCCCACACCCTCACATATACTCCCCTAACTCCCCCCACCCTCATATACACCCCTAACTCCCCCCACCCTCACATATACACCCCAAACTCCCCCACCCTCACATATACACCCCTACCTCCCCCCACCCTCACATATACACCCCTACCTCCCCCCACCCTCACATATACACCCATACCTCCCCCCACCCTCACATATACACCCCTACCTCCCCCCACCCTCACATATACACCCCACATCCCCCCTCCCTCACATATAGACCCCTAACGCCCTCACCCTCACATATACACCCCTAACTCCCCCCACCCTCACATATACACCCCTAACTCCCCGCACCCTCACATATACACCACCTCATTCCCCCCTCCCTCACATATACTCCCCTAACTCCCCCCACCCTCACATATACTCCACTAACTCTCCCCACCCTCATATATACACCCCTAACTCCCCCCACCCTCACATATACACCCAAACTCCCCCCACCCTCACAGCCGCTACCCCTGGCGCACTCTGCCCTGATCACCTCCTCATCAGCATACGCAGTAAGAGCCAGGACGTCCGCAATGCCTCCAACAGATCCCCCTGCAGACTGCCAAGAGAGGTAAGTCAAGGTACCTGCAACCGGTAACTGTACGGAGGAGGGATAGGGTGCGCCGAGGTGACCCGGCATCTTAACTCACTACCTCGCTTTATCGGGCTCTCTTCCACTATCAACATCTTCTCCCCTCACCATATAGTGCCCCCTTTCCACACATCTCCTCTCCTGTCACCAGCACACCCTCCTGGTTACACCTCACCCTATAGATTATAGTGCCCTCTTCCCCACATCTCCTCTCCTGTCACCAGCACACCCTCCTGGTTACACCTCACCCTATAGACTATAGTGCCCTCTTCCCCACATCTCCTCTCCTGTCACCAGCACACCCTCCTGGTTACACCTCACCCTATAGTGCGCTCTTCCCCGCATCTCCTCTCCTGTCACCAGCACACCCTCCTGGTTACACCTCACCCTATAGACTATAGGGCCTTTTTCTCCACATCTCCTCTCATGTCACCATCACACCCTCCTGGTTACACCTCACCCTATAGACTATAGGGCCCTCTTCCCCACATCTCCTCTCACCAGCACACCCTCCTGGTTACACCTCACCCTATAGACTATAGGGCCCTCTTCCCCAAATCTCCTCTCCTGTCACTAGCACACCCTCATGGTTACACCTCACCCTATAGACTCCTCTTCCCCACATCTCCTCTCCTGTCACCAGCACACCCTACTGGTTACACCTCACCCTATAGACTATAGGGCCCTCTTCCTCACATCTCCTCTCCTGTCACCAGCACACCCTCCTGGTTACACCTCACCCTATAGACTCCTCTTCCCCACATCTCCTCTCCTGTCACCAGCACACCCTCCTGGTTACAGCTCACCCTATAGACTATAGTGCCCTCTTCCCCACATCTACTCTCCTGTCACCAGCACACCCTCCTGGTTACACCTCACCCTATAGACTATAGTGCCCTCTTCCCCACATCTCCTCTCCTATCACCAGCACACCCTCCTGGTTACACCTCACCCTATAGACTATAGTGCCCTCTTCCACACATCTCCTCTCCTGTCACCAGCACACCCTCCTGGTTACACCTCACCCTATAGACTATACTGCCCTCTTCCCCGCATCTCCTCTCCTGTCACCAGCACACCCTCCTGGTTACACCTCACCCTATAGACTGTAGGACCCTCTTCCCCGCATCTCCTCTCCTGTCACCAGCACACCCTCCTGGTTACAGCTCACCATATAGACTATAGTGCCCTCTTCCCCGCACCTCCTCTCCTGTCACCAGCACACCCTCCTGGTTACACCTCACCCTATAGACTATATGACCCTCTTCCCCGCATCTGCTCTCCTGTCACCAGCACACCCTCCTGGTTACACCTCACCCTATAGACTATAGGACTCTCTTCCCCGCATCTCCTCTCATGTCACCAGCACACCCTCCTGGTTACACCTCACCCTATAGACTATAGTGCCCTCTTCCCCACATCTCCTTGCCTGTCACCAGCACACCCTCCTGGTTACACCTCACCCTATAGACTATAGTGCCCTCTTCCCCACATCTCCTCTCCTGTCAGCAGCACACCCTCCTGGTTACACCTCACCCTATAGACTATAGTGCCCTCTTCCCCGCATCTCCTCTCCTGTCACCAGCACACCCTTCTGGTTACACCTCACCCTATAGACTATAGTGCCCTCTTCCCCGCATCTCCTCTCCTGTCACCAGCACACCCTCCTGGTTACACCTCACCCTATAGACTATAGTGCCCTCTTCCCCACATCTCCTCTCCTGTCACCAAAACACCCTCCTGGTTACACCTCACCCTATAGACTATAGGACCCTCTTGCCCGCATCTCTTCTCCTGTCACCAGCACACCCTACTGGTTACACCTCACCCTATAGACTATAGCACCCTCTTGCCCGCATCTCTTCTCCTGTCACCAGCACACCCTACTGGTTACACCTCACCCTATAGACTATAGGGCCCTCTTCCTCACATCTCCTCTCATGTCACCAGCACACCCTCCTGGTTACACCTCACCCTATAGACTCCTCTTCCCCACATCTCCTCTCCTGTCACCAGCACACCCTCCTGGTTACACCACACCCTATAGACTATAGGACCCTCTTTCCCGCATCTCCTCTCCTGTCACCAGCACACCCTCTTGGTTACAGCTCACCCTATAGACTATAGGGCCCTATTCCACACATCTCCTCTCCTGTCACCAGCACACCCTCCTGGTTACACCTCACCCTATAGACTATAGTGCCCTCTTCCCCACATCTCCTCTCCTGTCACCAGCACACCCTCCTGGTTACACCTCACCCTATAGACGATAGTGCCCTCTTCCCCACATCTCCTCTCCTATCACCAGCACACCCTCCTGGTTACACCTCACCCTATAGACTATAGTGCCCTCTTCCACACATCTCCTCTCCTGTCACAAGTACACCCTCCTGGTTACAGCTCACCCTATAGACTATAGTGCCCTCTTCCACACATCTCCTCTCCTGTCACCAGCATACCCTCCTGGTTACATCTCACCCTATAGACTATAGTGCCCTCTTCCCCACATCTCCTCTCCTGTCACCAGCACACCCTCCTGGTTACACCTCACCCTATAGACTATAGTGCCCTCTTCCCCACATCTCCTCTCCTGTCAGCAGCACACCCTCCTGGTTACACCTCACCCTATAGACTATAGTGCCCTCTTCCCCGCATCTCCTCTCCTGTCACCAGCACACCCTCCTGGTTACACCTCACCCTATAGACTATAGTGCCCTCTTCCCCGCATCTCCTCTCCTGTCACCAGCACACCCTCCTGGTTACACCTCACTCTATAGACTATAGTGCCCTCTTCCCCACATCTCCTCTCCTGTCACCAGCACACCCTCCTGGTTACACCTCACCCTATAGACTATAGGACCCTCTTGCCCGCATCTCCTCTCCTGTCACCAGCACACCCTCCTGGTTACACCTCACCCTATAGACTATAGGGCCCTCTTCCCCACATCTCCTCTCCTGTCACCAGCACACTCTCCTGGTTACACCTCACCCTATAGACTCCTCTTCCCCACATCTCCTCTAACGTCACCAGCACACCCTCCTGGTCACACCTCACCCTATAGACTATAGTGCCCTCTTCCCCACATCTCCTCTCCTGTCAACAGCACACCCTCCTGGTTACATCTCGCCCTATAGACTATAGGGCCCTCTTCCCCGCATCTCCTCTCCTGTCACCAGCACACCCTCCTGGTTACACCTCGCCCTATAGAATATAGTGCCCTCTTCCCAGCATCTCCTCTCCTGTCACCAGCACACCCTCCTGGTTACACCTCACCCTATAGACTATAGAGCCCTCTTCTCCACATATCCTCTCCTGTCACCAGCACACCCTCCTGGTTACACCTCATCCTATAGACTATAGTGCCCTCTTCACCACATCTCCTCTCCTGTCACCAGCACACCCTCCTGGTTACACCTCACCCTATAGAATATAGGACCCTCTTCCCCGCATCTCCTCTCCTGTCACCAGCACACCCTCCTGGTTACAGCTCACCCTATAGACTATAGGGCCCTATTCCACACATCTCCTCTCTCGTCACCAGCACACCCTCCTGGTTACACCTCACCCTATAGACTATAGTGCCCTCTTCCACACATCTCCTCTCCTGTCACCAGTACACCCTCCTGGTTACACCTCACCCTATAGACTATAGTGCCCTCTTCCCCACATCTCCTCTCCTGTCACCAGCACACCCTCCTGGTTACACCTCACCCTATAGACTATAGTGCCCTCTTCCACACATCTCCTCTCCTGTCACCAGCACACCCTCCTGGTTACACCTCACCCTATAGACTATAGTGCCCTCTTCCACACATCTCCTCTCCTGTCACCAGCACACCCTCCTGGTTACACCTCACCCTATAGACTATAGTGCCCTCTTCCCCACATCTCCTCTCCTGTCACCAGCACACCCTCCTGGTTACAGCTCACCCTATAGACTATAGTGCCCTCTTCCACACATCTCCTCTCCTGTCACAAGCACACCCTCCTGGTTACAGCTCACCCTATAGACTATAGTGCCCTCTTCCACACATCTCCTCTCCTGTCACCAGCATACCCTCCTGGTTACATCTCACCCTATAGACTATAGTGCCCTCTTCCCCACATCTCCTCTCCTGTCACCAGCACACCCTCCTGGTTACACCTCACCCTATAGACTATAGTGCCCTCTTCCCCACATCTCCTCTCCTGTCAGCAGCACACCCTCCTGGTTACACCTCACCCTATAGACTATAGTGCCCTCTTCCCCGCATCTCCTCTCCTGTCACCAGCACACCCTCCTGGTTACACCTCACCCTATAGACTATAGGACCCTCTTCCCCGCATCTCCTCTCATGTCACCAGCACACCCTCCTGGTTACACCTCACCCTATAGACTATAGTGCCCTCTTCCACACATCTCCTCTCCTGTCACCAGCACACCCTCCTGGTTACATCTCACCCTATACACTATAGTGCCCTCTTCCCCACATCTTCTCTCCTGTCACCAGCACACCCTCCTGGTTACACCTCGCCCTATAGACTATAGGGCCCTCTTCCCTGCATCTCCTCTCCTGTCACCAGCAGACCCTCCTGGTTACACCTCACCCTATAGACTATAGTACCCTCTTGCCCGCATCTCCTCTCCTGTCACCAGCACACCCTCCTGGTTACACCTCACCCTATAGACTAAAGTGCCCTCTTCCACACATCTCCTCTCCTGTCACCAGCACACCCACTTGGTTACACCTCACCCTATAGACTATAGTGCCCTCTTCCCCACATCTCCTCTCCTGTCACCAGCACACCCTCCTGGTTACACCTCACCCAATAGACTATAGTGCCCTCTTCCCCACATCTCCTCTCTTGTCACCAGCACACCCTCCTGGTTACACCTCACCCTATAGACTATAGTGCCCTCTTCCCCACATCTCCTCTCTTGTCACCAGCACACCCTCCTGGTTACACCTCACCCTATAGGACCCTCTTCCCCACATCTCCTATCCTGTCACCAGCACACCCTCCTGGTTGCACCTCACCCTATAGACTATAGTGCTCTCTTCCCCACATTTCCTCTCCTGTCACCAGCACACCCTCCTGGTTACACCTCACCCTATAGACTATAGTGCCCTCTTCCCCACATCTCCTCTCCTGTCAGCAGCACACCCTCCTGGTTACACCTCACCCTATAGACTATAGTGCCCTCTTCCCCGCATCTCCTCTCCTGTCACCAGCACACCCTCCTGGTTACACCTCACCCTATAGACTATAGTGCCCTCTTCCCCGCATCTCCTCTCCTGTCACCAGCACACCCTCCTGGTTACACCTCACTCTATAGACTATAGTGCCCTCTTCCCCACATCTCCTCTCCTGCCACCAGCACACCCTCCTGGTTACACCTCACCCTATAGACTATAGGACCCTCTTGCCCGCATCTCCTCTCCTGTCTCCAGCACACCCTCCTGGTTACACCTCACCCTATAGACTATAGGGCCCTCTTCCCCACATCTCCTCTCCTGTCACCAGCACACTCTCCTGGTTACACCTCACCCTATAGACTCCTCTTCCCCACATCTCCTCTAACGTCACCAGCACACCCTCCTGGTCACACCTCACCCTATAGACTATAGTGCCCTCTTCCCCACATCTCCTCTCCTGTCAACAGCACACCCTCCTGGTTACATCTCGCCCTATAGACTATAGGGCCCTCTTCCCCGCATCTCCTCTCCTGTCACCAGCACACCCTCCTGGTTACACCTCGCCCTATAGAATATAGTGCCCTCTTCCCAGCATCTCCTCTCCTGTCACCAGCACACCCTCCTGGTTACACCTCACCCTATAGACTATAGAGCCCTCTTCTCCACATATCCTCTCCTGTCACCAGCACACCCTCCTGGTTACACCTCACCCTATAGACTATAGTGCCCTCTTCACCACATCCCCTCTCCTGTCACCAGCACACCCTCCTGGTTACACCTCACCCTATAGAATATAGGACCCTCTTCCCCGCATCTCCTCTCCTGTCACCAGCACACCCTCCTGGTTACAGCTCACCCTATAGACTATAGGGCCCTATTCCACACATCTCCTCTCTTGTCACCAGCACACCCTCCTGGTTACACCTCACCCTATAGACTATAGTGCCCTCTTCCACACATCTCCTCTCCTGTCACCAGTACACCCTCCTGGTTACACCTCACCCTATAGACTATAGTGCCCTCTTCCCCACATCTCCTCTCCTGTCACCAGCACACCCTCCTGGTTACACCTCACCCTATAGACTATAGTGCCCTCTTCCACACATCTCCTCTCCTGTCACCAGCACACCCTCCTGGTTACACCTCACCCTATAGACTGTAGTGCCCTCTTCCCCACATCTCCTCTCCTGTCACCAGCACACCCTCCTGGTTACAGCTCACCCTATAGACTATAGTGCCCTCTTCCACACATCTCCTCTCCTGTCACAAGCACACCCTCCTGGTTACAGCTCACCCTATAGACTATAGTGCCCTCTTCCACACATCTCCTCTCCTGTCACCAGCATACCCTCCTGGTTACATCTCACCCTATAGACTATAGTGCCCTCTTCCCCACATCTCCTCTCCTGTCACCAGCACACCCTCCTGGTTACACCTCACCCTATAGACTATAGTGCCCTCTTCCCCACATCTCCTCTCTTGTCACCAGCACACCCTCCTGGTTACACCTCACCCTATAGGACCCTCTTCCCCACATCTCCTATCCTGTCACCAGCACACCCTCCTGGTTGCACCTCACCCTATAGACTATAGTGCTCTCTTCCCCACATTTCCTCTCCTGTCACCAGCACACCCTCCTGGTTACACCTCACCCTATAGACTATAGTGCCCTCTTCCCCACATCTCCTCTCCTGTCAGCAGCACACCCTCCTGGTTACACCTCACCCTATAGACTATAGTGCCCTCTTCCCCGCATCTCCTCTCCTGTCACCAGCACACCCTCCTGGTTACACCTCACTCTATAGACTATAGTGCCCTCTTCCCCGCATCTCCTCTCCTGTCACCAGCACACCCTCCTGGTTACACCTCACCCTATAGACTATAGAGCCCTCTTCCCCACATCTCCTCTCCTGTCACCAGCACACCCTCCTGGTTACACCTCACCCTATAGATTATAGGACCCTCTTGCCCGCATCTCCTTTCCTGTCACCAGCACACCCTCCTGGTTACACCTCACCCTATAGACTATAGGACCCTCTTCCCCACATCTCCTCTCCTGTCACCAGCACACTCTCCTGGTTACACCTCACCCTATAGACTCCTCTTCCCTACATCTCCTCTCCCGTCACCAGCACACCCTCCTGGTTACACCTCACCCTATAGACTATAGGGCCCTCTTCCACACATCTCCTCTCTTGTCACCAGCACACCCTCCTGGTTACACCTCACCCTATAGACTATAGTGCCCTCTTCCCCACATCTCCTCTCCTGTCACCAGCACACCCTCCTGGTTACATCTCGCCCTATAGACTATAGGGCCCTCTTCCCCGCATCTCCTCTCCTGTCACCAGCACACCCTCCTGGTTACACCTCGAACTATAGAATATAGTGCCCTCTTCCCCGCATCTCCTCTCCTGTCACCAGCACACCCTCCTGGTTACACCTCACCCTATAGACTATAGTGCCCTCTTACCCGCATCTCCTCTCCTGTCACCAGCACACCCCCCTGGTTACATCTCGCCCTATAGACTATAGTGCCCTCTTACCCGCATCTCGTCTCCTGTCACCAGCACACCCTCCTGGTTACACCTCACCCTATAGACTATAGTGTCCTCTTCCCCGCATCTCCTCTCCTGTCACCAGCACACCCTCCTGGTTACACCTCACCCTATAGACTATAGTGCCCTCTTACCCGCATCTCTTCTCCTGTCACCAGCACACCCTCCTGGTTACACCTCACCCTATAGACTATAGTGCCCTCTTCCTCACATCTCCTCTCCTGTCACCAGCACACCCTCCTGGTTACACCTCACCCTATAGACTCCTCTTCCCCACATCTCCTCTCCTGTCACCAGCACACCCTCCTGGTTACACCTCACCCTATAGACTATAGGACCCTCTTTCCCGCATCTCCTCTCCTGTCACCAGCACACCCTTCTGGTTTCAGCTCACCCTATAGACTATAGTGCCCTATTCCACACATCTCCTCTCCTGTCACCAGCACACCCTCCTGGTTACACCTCACCCTATAGACTATAGTGCCCTCTTCCCCGCATCTCCTCTCCTGTCACCAGCACACCCTCCTGGTTACACCTCACCCTATAGACTATAGTGCCCTCTTCCCCACATCTCCTCTCCTATCACCAGCACACCCTCCTGGTTACACCTCACCCTATAGACTATAGTGCCCTCTTCCACACATCTCCTCTCCTGTCACCAGCACACCCTCCTGGTTACACCTCACCCTATAGACTATACTGCCCTCTTCCCCGCATCTCCTCTCCTGTCACCAGCACACCCTCCTGGTTACACCTCACCCTATAGACTATAGGACCCTCTTCCCCGCATCTCCTCTCCTGTCACCAGCACACCCTCCTGGTTACACCTCACTCTATAGACTATAGTGCCCTCTTCCCCACATCTCCTCTCCTGTCACCAGCACACCCTCCTGGTTACACCTCACCCTATAGACTATATGACCCTCTTCCCCGCATCTGCTCTCCTGTCACCAGCACACCCTACTGGTTACACCTCACCCTATAGACTATAGTGCCCTCTTCCTCACATCTCCTCTCCTGTCACCAGCACACCCTCCTGGTTACACCTCACCCTATAGACTATAGTGCCCTCTTACCCGCATCTCTTCTCCTGTCACCAGCACACCCTCCTGGTTACTCCTCACCCTATAGACTATAGTGCCCTCTTTCCCACATCTCCTCTCCTGTCACCAGCACACCCTCCTGGTTACATTTCACCCTATAGACTATAGGACCCTCTTGCCCGCATCTCCTCTCCTGTCACCAGCACACCCTCCTGGTTACACCTCACCCTATAGACTATAGGGCCCTCTTCCCCGCACCTCCTCTCCTGTCACCGGCACACCCTCCTGGTTACACCTAACCCTATAGACTCCTCTTTCCCACATCTCCTCTCCCGTCACCAGCACACCCTCCTGGTTACACCTCACCCTATAGACTATAGTGCCCTCTTCCACACATCTCCTCTCCTGTCACCAGCACACCCTCCTGGTTACACCTCACCCTATAGACTATAGTGCCCTCTTCCCCACATCTCCTCTCCTGTCACCAGCACACCCTCCTGGTTACAGCTCACCCTATAGACTATAGGGTCCTCTTCCCCACATATCCTCTCCTGTCACAAGCACACCCTCCTGGTTACAGCTCACCCTATAGACTATAGTGCCCTCTTCCACACATCTGCTCTCCTGTCACCAGCACACCCTCCTGGTTACATCTCACCCTATAGACTATAGTGCCCTCTTCCCCACATCTCCATCCTGTCACCAGCACACCCTCCTGGTTACACCTCACCCTATAGACTATAGTGCCCTCTTCCCCACATCTCCTCTCTTGTCACCAGCACACCCTCCTGGTTACACCTCACCCTATAGGACCCTCTTCCCCACATCTCCTATCCTGTCACCAGCACACCCTCCTGGTTGCACCTCACCCTATAGACTTTAGTGCCCTCTTCCCCACATTTCCTCTCCTGTCACCAGCACACCCTCCTGGTTACACCTCACCCTATAGACTATAGTGCCCTCTTCCCCACATCTCCTCTCCTGTCAGCAGCACACCCTCCTGGTTACACCTCACCCTATAGACTATAGTGCCCTCTTCTCCGCATCTCCTCTCCTGTCACCAGCACACCCTCCTGGTTACACCTTACCCTATAGACTATAGTGCCCTCTTATCCGCATCTCTTCTCCTGTCACCAGCACACCCTCCTGGTTACACCTCACCCTATAGACTATAGTGCCCTCTTTCCCACATCTCCTCTCCTGTCACCAGCACACCCTCCTGGTTACATTTCACCCTATAGACTATAGGACCCTCTTGCCCGCATCTCCTCTCCTGTCACCAGCACACCCTCCTGGTTACACCTCACCCTATAGACTATAGGGCCCTCTTCCCCGCATCTCCTCTCCTGTCACCGGCACACCCTCCTGGTTACACCTCACCCTATAGACTCCTCTTTCCCACATCTCCTCTCCCGTCACCAGCACACCCTCCTGGTTACACCTCACCCTATAGACTATAGTGCCCTCTTCCACACATCTCCTCTCCTGTCACCAGCACACCCTCCAGGTTACACCTCACCCTATAGACTATAGTGCCCTCTTCCCCACATCTCCTCTCCTGTCACCAGCACACCCTCCTGGTTACAGCTCACCCTATAGACTATACGGTCCTCTTCCCCACATATCCTCTCCTGTCACAAGCACACCCTCCTGGTTACACCTCACCCTATAGGACCCTCTTCCCCACATCTCCTATCCTGTCACCAGCACACCCTCCTGGTTGCACCTCACCCTATAGACTTTAGTGCCCTCTTCCCCACATTTCCTCTCCTGTCACCAGCACACCCTCCTGGTTACACCTCACCCTATAGACTATAGTGCCCTCTTCCCCACATCTCCTCTCCTGTCAGCAGCACACCCTCCTGGTTACACCTCACCCTATAGACTATAGTGCCCTCTTCCCCGCATCTCCTCTCCTGTCACCAGCACACCCTCCTGGTTGCACCTTACCCTATAGACTATAGTGCCCTCTTCCCCGCATCTCCTCTCCTGTCACCAGCACACCCTCCTGGTTACACCTCACCCTATAGACTATAGTGCCCTCTACCCCACATCTCCTCTCCTGTCACCAGCACACCCTTCTGGTTACACCTCACCCTATAGACTATAGGACCCTCTTGCCCGCATCTCCTCTCCTGTCACCAGCACACCCTCCTGGTTACATCTCACCCTATAGACTCCTCTTCCCCACATCTCCTCTCCCGTCACCAGCACACCCTCCTGGTTACACCTCACCCTATAGACTATAGTGCCCTCTTCCACACATCTCCTCTCCTGTCACCAGCACACCCTCCTGGTTACACCTCACCCTATAGACTATAGGGCCCTCTTCCCCGCATCTCCTCTCCTGTCACCAGCACACCCTCCTGGTTACACCTCGCCCTATAGAATATAGTGCCCTCTTCCCCGCATCTCCTTTCCTGTCACCAGCACACCCTCCTGGTTACACCTCACCCTATAGACTATAGAGCCCTCTTCCCCACATCTCCTCTCCTGTCACCAGCACACCCTCCTGGTTACACCTCACTCTATAGACTATAGTGCCCTCTTTCCCACATCTCCTCTCCTGTCACCAGCACACCCTCCTGGTTACACCTCACCCTATAGACTATAGGGCCCTCTTCCCCACATCTCCTATCCTGTCACCAGCACACCCTCCTAGTTACACCTCACCCTATAGACTATAGTGCCCTCTTCCCCGCACCTCCTCTCCTGTCACCAGCACACCCTCCTGGTTACACCTCACCCTATAGACTCCTCTTCCCCACATCTCCTCTCCTGTCACCAGCACACCCTCCTGGTTACATCTCACCCTATAGACTATAGGACCCTCTTGCCCGCATCTCCTCTCCTGTCACCAGCACACCCTCCTGGTTACACCTCACCCTATAGACTATAGGACCCTCTTCCCCGAATCTCCTCTCCTGTCACCAGCACACCCTCCTGGTTACAGCTCACCCTATAGACTATAGGACCCTCTTCCCCGCATCTCCTCTCATGTCACCAGCACGCCCTCCTGGTTACACCTCACCCTATAGACTATAGTGCCCTCTTCCCCACATCTCCTCTCCTGTCAGCAGCACACCCTCCTGGTTACACCTCACCCTATAGACTATAGTGCCCTCTTCCCCGCATCTCCTCTCCTGTCACCAGCACACCCTCCTGGTTACACCTCACCCTATAGACTATAGTGCCCTCTTCCCCGCATCTCCTCTCCTGTCAGCAGCACACCCTCCTGGTTACACCTCACCCTATAGACTATAGTGCCCTCTTCCCCACATCTCCTCTCCTGTCACCAGCACACCCTCCTGGTTACACCTCTCCCTATAGACTATAGTGCCCTCTTCCCCGCATCTCCTCTCA
This sequence comes from Pseudophryne corroboree, assembly GCF_028390025.1. NCBI lineage: Eukaryota > Metazoa > Chordata > Amphibia > Anura > Myobatrachidae > Pseudophryne > Pseudophryne corroboree. The sequence goes on from NW_026968624.1 coordinate 66,320, forward strand.
TGTCACCAGCACGCCCTCCTGGTTACACCTCACCCTATAGACTATAGTGCCCTCTTCCCCACATCTCCTCTCCTGTCAGCAGCACACCCTCCTGGTTACACCTCACCCTATAGACTATAGTGCCCTCTTCCCCACATCTCCTCTCCTGTCACCAGCACACCCTCCTGGTTACACCTCTCCCTATAGACTATAGTGCCCTCTTCCCTGCATCTCCTCTCCTGTCACCAGCACACCCTCCTGGTTACACCTCACCCTATAGACTATAGTGCCCTCTACCCCACATCTCCCCTCCTGTCACCAGCACACCCTCCTGGTTACACCTCACCCTATAGACTATAGGACCCTCTTGCCCGCATCTCCTCTCCTGTCACCAGCACACCCTCATGGTTACACCTCACCCTATAGACTATAGTGCCCTCTTCCCCACATCTCCTCTCCTGTCACCAGCACACTCTCCTGGTTACACCTCACCCTATAGACTCCTCTTCCCCACATCTCCTCTCCCGTCACCAGCACACCCTCCTGGTTACACCTCACCCTATAGACTATAGTGCCCTCTTCCACACATCTCCTCTCCTGTCACCAGCACACCCTCCTGGTTACACCTCACCCTATAGACTATAGTGCCCTCTTCCCCACATCTCCTCTCCTGTCACCAGCACACCCTCCTGGTTACACCTCACCCTATAGACTATAGTGCCCTCTTCCCCACATCTCCTCTCCTGTCACCAGCACACCCTCCTGGTTACACCTCACCCTATAGACTATAGTGCCCTCTTCCCCACATCTCCTCTCCTGTCACCAGCACACCCTCCTGGTTACACCTCACCCTATAGACTAAAGTGCCCTCTTCCCCACATCTCCTCTCCTGTCACCAGCACACCCTCCTGGTTACACCTCACCCTATAGACTATAGTGCCCTCTTCCCCACATCTCCTCTCTTGTCACCAGCACACCCTCCTGGTTACACCTCACCCTATAGACTATAGTGCCCTCTTCCTCACATCTCCTATCCTGTCACCAGCACACCCTCCTGGTTACATCTCGCCCTATAAACTATAGGGCCCTCTTCCCCGCATCTCCTCTCCTGTCACCAGCACACCCTCCTGGTTACACCTCACCCTATAGACTATAGAGCCCTCTTCCCCACATCTCCTCTCCTGTCACCAGCACACCCTCCTGGTTACACCTCACTCTATAGACTATAGTGCCCTCTTCCCCACATCTCCTCTCCTGTCACCAGCACACCCTCCTGGTTACACCTCACCCTATAGACTATAGTGCCCTCTTCCCCACAACCGGGGGCTGTATATGTAGTACTCCTTTTACAAAAGTCTGGACTTCAGGAACTGAAGTCAATTCTTTCTGGAAGAAAATCGACAGGGCCGAAATTTGAACCTTAATGGACCCTAATTTGAGGCCCATAGACAATCCTGTTTGCAGGAAATGTAGGAATCGACCCAGTTGAAATTCCTCCGTCGGGGCCTTCCTGGCCTCACACCACGCAACATATTTTCTCCAAATGCGGTGATAATGTTGTGCAGTCACCTCCTTCCTGGCTTTTACCAGGGTAGGGATGACCTCTTCCGGAATGCCTTTTTCCCTTAGGATTCGGCGTTCAACCGCCATGCCGTCAAACGCAGCCGCGGTAAGTCTTGGAATAGACACGGTCCCTGCTGAAGCAGGTCCCGTCTTAGAGGTAGAGGCCACGGATCTTCCGTGAGCATCTCCTGAAGTTCCGGGTACCAAGTTCTTCTTGGCCAATCCGGAGCCACGAGTATCGTTCTTACTCCCCTTTGCCGTATAATTCTCAGTACTTTTGGTATGAGAGGCAGAGGAGGAAACACATACACTGACTGGTACACCCATGGTGTTACCAGAGCGTCTACAGCTATTGCCTGAGGGTCTCTTGACCTGGCGCAATACCTGTCCAGTTTTTTGTTGAGGCGGGACGCCATCATGTCCACCATTGGTCTTTCCCAATGGACCACAATCATGTGGAAGACTTCTGGATGAAGTCCCCACTCTCCCGGGTGCAGATCGTGTCTGCTGAGGAAGTCTGCTTCCCAGTTGTCCACTCCCGGGATGAACACAGCTGACAGTGCTAACACATGATTTTCTGCCCAGCGGAGAATCCTTGCAGCTTCTGCCATTGCCCTCCTGCTTCTTGTGCCGCCCTGTCTGTTTACGTGGGCGACTGCCGTGATGTTGTCCGACTGAATCAACACCGGCTGACCCTGAAGCAGAGGTTTTGCCAGGCTTAGAGCATTGTAAAATCGCTCTTCGCTCCAGTATATTTATGTGAAGAGACGTTTCCAGGCTTGACCACACGCCCTGGAAGTTTCTTCCCTGTGTGACCGCTCCCCAGCCTCTCAGGCTGGCATCCGTGGTCACTAGGACCCAGTTCTGTATGCCGAATCTGCGGCCCTCTAACAGATGAGCACTCTGCAACCACCACAGAAGAGACACCCTTGTCCTTGTGGACAATTTTATCCGCTGATGCATCTGCAGATGCGATCCGGACCATTTGTCCAGCAGATCCCACTGAAAAGTTCGTGCATGGAATCTGCCGAATGGAATCGCTTCGTAAGAAGCTACCATTTTTCCCAGGACTCTTGTGCATTGATGCACAGATACTTTTCCTGGTTTTAGGAGGTTCCTGACTAGATCGGATAACTCCCTGGCTTTCTCCTCCGGAAGAAATACCTTTTTCTGAACAGTGTCCAGAATCATCCCTAGGAACAACAGACGTGTCGTCGGGATCAGTTGGGATTTTGGAAAATTCAGAATCCACCCGTGTTGTTGGAGCACTACTTGGGTTAGTGCTACTCCGACCTCCAGCTGTTCTCTGGATCTTGCCCTTATCAGGAGATCGTCCAAGTAAGGGATAATTAAGACGCCTTCTCTTCGAAGAAGGATCATCATTTCGGCCATTACCTTGGTAAAGACCCTGGGTGCCGTGGACAATCCAAACGGCAGCGTCTGAAACTGATAATGACAGTTTTGGACCACTAACCTGAGGTACCCTTGGTGTAGGAGGGGTACCTTGACTATCACCTGCTGAGAATACAGCTTGTGAATGGCCTCCAATACCGTCGCCCTGTCGGAGGGAGACGTTGGCAAAGCAGACTTTAGGAAACGGCGAGGAGGGGACTTCTCGAATTCCAACCTGTAACCCTGAGATACTACCTGCAGGATCCAGGGGTCCACCTGCGAGTGAGCCCACTGTGCGCTGAAATGTTTGAGGCGACCCCCCACCGCCCCTGAGTCTGCTTGTAAGGTCCCAGCGTCATTCTGACGCCTTTGTAGAAGCCGGGGAGGGCTTCTGCTCCTGGGAAGGAGCTGCTTGTTGCAGTCTCTTACCCTTTCCTTTGCCTCGGGGCAAATAGGAATGTCCTTTTGCTCGTTTGTTCTTATAGGAACGAAAGGACTGCGGCTGAAAAGCCTGCGGCTTTTTCTGCTGGGAGGTGACCTGGGGTAAAAAGGTGGATTTTCCGGCCGTTGCCGTGGCCACCAGATCCGATAGACCGACCCCAAATAATTCCTCCCCCTTATACGGCAATACTTCCATATGTAGTTTGGAATCCGCATCACCTGACCACTGGCGCGTCCATAAACTTCTTCTGGCAGATATGGACATCGCACTTACTCTTGATGCCAGAGTGCAAATATCTCTCTGTGCATCTCGCATATAAAGAAATGCATCCTTTAACTGCTCTATAGTCAGTAAAATACTGTCCCTATCCAGGGTATCAATATTTTCAGACAGTGACTCCGACCAAGCCACGCCAGCACTGCACATCCAGGCTGAGGCGATTGCTGGTCTCAGTATAACACCCGTATGTGTGTATATACTTTTTAATGTATTCTCCAGCCTCCTATCAGCTGGATCCTTGAGGGCGGCCGTATCAGGAGACGGTAACGCCACTTGCTTTGATAAGCGTGTGAGCGCCTTATCCACCCTAGGAGGTGTTTCCCAGCGCGCCCTAACCTCTGGCGGGAAAGGATATAATGCCAATAACTTCTTTGAAATTAGCAGTTTTCTATCGGGGTTAACCCACGCTTCATCACACACTTCATTCAGTTCCTCTGATTCAGGAAAAACTATCGGTAGTTTTTTCACACCCCACATAATACCCCTTTTTGTGGTACTTGCAGTATCAGAGATATGCAAAGCCTCCTTCATTGCCGTGATCATATAACGTGTGGCCCTACTGGAAAATACGTTTGGTTCTTCACCGTCGACACTGGATTCAGTGTCAGTGTCTGGGTCTGTGTCGACCGACTGAGGTAAAGGGCGTTTTACAGCCCCTGACGGTGTCTGAGACGCCTGGACAGGTACTAACTGGTTTGCCGGCTGTCTCATGTCGTCAACCGACTTTAGTAGCGTGCTGACACTTTCCCGTAATTCCATAAACAAAGCCATCCATTCTGGTGTCGACTCCCTAGGGGGTGACATCACCATTACAGGCAATTGCTCCGCCTCCACGCCAACATCGTCCTCATACATGTCGACACACGCGTACCGACATACAGCAGACACACAGGGAATGCTCTGATAGAAGACAGGACCCCACTAGCCCTTTGGGGAGACAGAGGGAGAGTTTGCCAGCACACACCCAAGCGCTATAAATATATATAGGGACAACCTTAATAAGTGTGTTCCCTTTATAGCAGCTCAATATTATAAATATCGCCAATAAGTGCCCCCCCTCTCTGTTTTTACCCTGTTTCTGTAGTGCAGTGCAGGGGAGAGTCCTGGGAGCCTTCCTCGCAGCGGAGCTGGGCAGGAAAATGGCGCTGTGTGCGGAGGAGAATAGGCCCCGCCCCCTTTTCGGCGGGCTTCTTTTCCCGTTTTTTTTGGAACCTGGCAGGGGTTAAATACATCCATATAGCCCCAGGGGCTATATGTGATATATTTTAGCCAGAATAGGTATATTACATTGCTGCCCAGGGCGCCCCCCCCAGCGCCCTGCACCCTCAGTGACCGCTGGTGTGAAGTGTGCGGAGAGCAATGGCGCACAGCTGCAGTGCTGTGCGCTACCTCATGAAGACTGAGACGTCTTCTGCCGCCGGTTTCTGGACCTCTTCTCTATTCGGCATCTGCAAGGGGGTCGGCGGCGCGGCTCCGGTGACCCATCCAGGCTGTACCTGTGATCGTCCCTCTGGAGCTAGTGTCCAGTAGCCTAAGAAGCAAATCCATCCTGCACGCAGGTGAGTTCACTTCTTCTCCCCTAAGTCCCTCGTTGCAGTGAGCCTGTTGCCAGCAGGACTCACTGAAAATAAAAAACCTAACAAACTTTTTCTAAGCAGCTCTTTAGGAGAGCCACCTAGATTGCACCCTGCTCGGACGGGCACAAAAACCTAACTGAGGCTTGGAGGAGGGTCATAGGGGGAGGAGCCAGTACACACCACCTAGTGGTCAAACTTTTAAATTTTGTGCCCTGTCTCCTGCGGAGCCGCTATTCCCCATGGTCCTGACAGAGTCCCAGCATCCACTAGGACGTCAGAGAAATAGTGCCCTCTTCCCCGCATCTCCTCTCCTGTCACCAGCACACCCTCCTGGTTACACCTCACCCTATAGACTATAGTGCCCTCTTCCCTGCATCTCCTCTCCTGTCACCAGCAGACCCTCCTGGTTACACCTCACCCTATAGACTATATTACCCTCTTCCCCGCATCTCCTCTCCTGTCACCAGCACACCCTCCTGGTTATACCTCACCCTATAGACTATAGTGCCCTCTTCCACACATCTCCTCTCCTGTCACCAGCACACCTTCTTGGTTACACCTCACCCTATAGACTATAGTGCCCTCTTCCCCACATCTCCTCTCCTGTCACCAGCACACCCTCCTGGTTACACCTCACCCTATAGACTATAGTGCCCTCTTCCCCACATCTCCTCTCCTGTCACCAGCACACCCTCCTGGTTACACCTCACCCTATAGACTATAGAACCCTCTTCCCCGCATCTCCTCTCCTGTCACCAGCACACCCTCCTGGTTACAGCTCACCCTATAGACTATAGTGCCCTCTTCCACACATGTCCTCTACTGTCACCAGCACACCCTCCTGGTTACACCTCACCCTATAGACTATAGTGCCCTCTTCCCCACATCTTCTCTCCTGTCACCAGCACACCCTCCTGGTTACACCTCGCCCTATAGACTATAGGGCCCTCTTCCCTGCATCTCCTCTCCTGTCACCAGCAGACCCTCCTGGTTACACCTCACCCTACAGACTATAGTACCCTCTTCCCCGCATCTCCTCTCCTGTCACCAGCACACCCTCCTGGTTATACCACACCCTATAGACTATAGTGCCCCCTTCCACACATCTTCTCTCCTGTCACCAGCACACCTTCTTGGTTACACCTCACCCTATAGACTATAGTGCCCTCTTCCCCACATCTCCTCTCCTGTCACCAGCACACCCTCCTGGTTACACCTCACCCTATAGACTATAGTGCCCTATTCCCCGCATTTCCTCTCCTGTCACCAGCACACCCTCCTGGTTACACCTCACCCTATAGACTATAGTGCCCTCTTCCCCACATCTCCTCTCCTGTCACCAGCACACCCTCCTGGTTACACCTCACCCTATAGACTATACTGCCCTCTTCCCCACATCTCCTCTCTTGTCACCAGCACACCCTCCTGGTTACACCTCACCCTATAGGACCCTCTTCCCCACATCTCCTCTTCTGTCACCAGCACACCCTCCTGGTTACACCTCACCCTATAGACTATAGTGCCCTCTTCCCCACATCTCCTCTCCTGTCACCAGCACACCCTCCTGGTTACACCTCACCCTATAGACTATAGAACCCTCTTCCCCGCATCTCCTCTCCTGTCACCAGCACACCCTCCTGGTTACAGCTCACCCTATAGACTATAGTGCCCTCTTCCACACATCTCCTCTCCTGTCACCAGCACACCCTCCTGGTTACAGCTCACCCTATAGACTATAGTGCCCTCTTCCACACATCTCCTCTCCTGTCACCAGCACACCCTCCTGGTTACATCTCACTCTATACACTATAGTGCCCTCTTCCCCACATCTTCTCTCATGTCACCAGCACACCCTCCTGGTTACACCTCGCCCTATAGACTATAGGGCCCTCTTCCCTGCATCTCCTCTCCTGTCACCAGCAGACCCTCCTGGTTACACCTCACCCTATAGACTATATTACCCTCTTCCCCGCATCTCCTCTCCTGTCACCAGCACACCCTCCTGGTTATACCTCACCCTATAGACTATAGTGCCCTCTTCCACACATCTCCTCTCCTGTCACCAGCACACCTTCTTGGTTACACCTCACCCTATAGACTATAGTGCCCTCTTCCCCACATCTCCTCTCCTGTCACCAGCACACCCTCCTGGTTACACCTCACCCAATAGACTATAGTGCCCTCTTCCCCGCATTTCCTCTCCTGTCACCAGCACACCCTCCTGGTTACACCTCACCCTATAGACTATAGTGCCCTCTTCCGCACATTTCCTCTCCTGTCACCAGCACACCCTCCTGGTTACACCTCACCCTATAGACTATAGTGCCCTCTTCCCCACATCTCCTCTCCTGTCACCAGCACACCCTCCTGGTTACACCTCACCCTATAGACTATAGAACCCTCTTCCCCGCATCTCCTCTCCTGTCACCAGCACACCCTCCTGGTTACAGCTCACCCTATAGACTATAGTGCCCTCTTCCACACATGTCCTCTACTGTCACCAGCACACCCTCCTGGTTACACCTCACCCTATAGACTCCTCTTCCCCACATCTCCTCTCCTGTCACCAGCACACCCTCCTGGTTACAGCTCACCCTATAGACTAAAGTGCCCTCTTCCACACATCTCCTCTCCTGTCACCAGCACACCCTCCTGGTTACAGCTCACCCTATAGACTATAGTGCCCTCTTCCACACATCTCCTCTCCTGTCACCAGCACACCCTCCTGGTTACAGCTCACCCTATAGACTATAGTGCCCTCTTCCACACATCTCCTCTCCTGTCACCAGCACACCCTCCTGGTTACAGCTCACCCTATAGACTATAGTGCCCTCTTCCACACATCTCCTCTCCTGTCACCAGCACACCCTCCTGGTTACACCTCACCCTATAGACTATAGTGCCCTCTTCCCCACATCTCCTCTCCTGTCAGCAGCACACCCTCCTGGTTACACCTCACCCTATAGACTATAGTGCCCTCTTCCCCGCATCTCCTCTCCTGTCACCAGCACACCCTCCTGGTTACACCTCACCCTATAGACTATAGTGCCCTCTTCCCCGCATCTCCTCTCCTGTCAACAGCACACCCTCCTGGTTACACCTCACCCTATAGACTATAGTGCCCTCTTCCCCAAATCTCCTCTCCTGTCAACAGAACACCCTCCTGGTTACATCTCACCCTATAGACTATAGTGCCCTCTTCCACACATCTCCTCTCCTGTCACCAGCACACCCTCCTGGTTACATCTCACTCTATAGACTAAAGTGACCTCTTCCCCACATCTCCTCTCCTGTCACCAGCTCACCCTCCTGGTTACACTTCACCCTATAGACTCCTCTTCCCCACATCTCCTCTCCTGTCACCAGCACACCCTCCTGGTTACACCTCACCCTATAGACTATAGTGCCCTCTTCCCCACATCTCCTCTCCTGTCACCAGCACACCCTCCTGGTTACACCTCACCCTATAGACTATCGAACCCTCTTCCCCGCATCTCCTCTCCTGTCACCAGCACACCCTCCTGGTTACAGCTCACCCTATAGACTATAGTGCCCTCTTCCACACATGTCCTCTCCTGTCACCAGCACACCCTCCTGGTTACACCTCACCCTGTAGACTATAGTGTCCTCTTCCACACATCTCCTCTCCTGTCACCAGCACACCCTCCTGGTTACACCTCGCCCTATAGACTCCTCTTCCCCACATCTCCTCTCCTGTCACCAGCACACCCTCCTGGTTACAGCTCACCCTATAGACTATAGTGCCCTCTTCCCCACATCTCGTCTCCTGTCACCAGCACACCCTCCTGGTTACACCTCGCCCTATAGACTATAGGGCCCTCTTCCCTGCATCTCCTTTCCTGTCACCAGCAGACCCTCCTGGTTACACCTCACCCTATAGACTATAGTGCCCTCTTCCCCACATCTCCTCTCCTGTCAGCAGCACACCCTCCTGGTTACACCTCACCCTATAGACTATAGTACCCTCTTCCCCGCATCTCCTCTCCTGTCACCAGCACACCCTCCTGGTTACACCTCACCCTATAGACTATAGTGCCCTCTTCCACACATCTCCTCTCCTGTCACCAGCACACCTTCTTGGTTACACCTCACCCTATAGACTATAGTGCCCTCTTCCCCACATCTCCTCTCCTGTCACCAGCACACCCTCCTGGTTACACCTCACCCTATAGACTATAGAACCCTCTTCCCCGCATCTCCTCTCCTGTCACCAGCACACCCTCCTGGTTACAGCTCACCCTATAGACTATAGTGCCCTCTTCCACACATCTCCTCTCTTGTCACCAGCACACCCTCCGGGTTACACCTCACCCTATAGACTATAGTGCCCTCTTCCCCACATCTCCTCTCCTGTCACCAGCACACCCTCCTGGTTACACCTCACCCTATAGAATATAGTGCCCTCTTCCACACATCTCCTCTCTTGTCACCAGCACACCCTCCTGGTTACACCTCACCCTATAGACTATAGGGCCCTCTTCCCCACATCTCCTCTCCTGTCACCAGCACACCCTCCTGGTTACATCTCGCCCTATAGACTATAGGGCCCTCTTCCCCACATCTCCTCTCCTGTCACCAGCACACCCTCCTGGTTACACCTCACCCTATAGACTATAGGACCCTCTTCCCCATATTTCCTCTCCTGTCACCAGCACACCCTCCTGGTTACACCTCACCCTATAGACTATAGTGCCCTCTTCCCCACATCTCCTCTCCTGTCACCAGCACACCCTCCTGGTTACATCTCGCCCTATAGACTATAGGGCCCTCTTCCCCACATCTCCTCTCCTGTCACCAGCACACCCTCCTGGTTACACCTCACCCTATAGACTATAGGACCCTCTTCCCCACATTTCCTCTCCTGTCACCAGCACACCCTACTGGTTACACCTCACCCTATAGACTATACGACCCTCTTCCCCACATTTAATCTCCTGTCACCAGCACACCCTCCTGGTTACACATCACCCTATAGACTCCTCTTCCCCACATCTCCTCTCCTGTCACCAGCACACCCTCCTGGTTACACCTCGCCCTATAGACTATAGTGCCCTCTTCCCCACATCTCCTCTCCTGTCACCAGCACACCCTCCTGGTTACACCTCACCCTATAGACTATAGTGCCCTCTTCCCCGCATCTCCTCTCCTGTCACGGGCGACTGTTTCTCGCTGTTTGCCGCCATGGTACAGATGATCAGCGATTGGGAGGGGAACATGGAGACGTGATCTGTAATATGCGGGTTAGTCCTCCCTGTTACAGGAAGAGGAGGATTGTGGGACTTTTTGGAAAAAGCATTGGTACCTGTCACGGCGACTTTGCTGCTGTACGTCCCCAGGTACTTTGCGTCCGTGGTTGGGGTGTAGCACTCGTATACACCGGCGTCATCGCTGCGCAGCCTCTTGATGCGGAGTTCTACGCTGTCTCCGCTCAGACGCTGGATATACACCTCCCCGCTGCTCACACGGGGAGCGAACACCGCGTACGCAAAAGCTGGGTCCTTGGTGCTGGCGATAGAGATGGAGATATCCGGGGCGGGCGGCCTATACACAAACCACTCAAAGTTCTGTACGGCCGGTCCTTCATACCCGCTGACGTTACAGGGGATAGAGGTAGCGGTGCCCTCAACGCGGTACAAGGGTCCAGCAGGCACGTGCACTTCCCGCGAGAAGCAGACACCTGCGGGAGAGAGGGGAGTACTCTCAGCGGAGGAGGAAGCCTGCAAACATATATACAGTATATATACATGTGTGTACCTGAACCCCCCACACCCAGCATTATCTAACACGCCCGGATACAAAGTCCATATACTCCTGCACAAGTCTGATCAGTGACCTCTCCGTACTGTGCAGCGCAACCCCTCCTACGCCCGGCACCTACGGGGAACCCCTCCTACGCCCAGCACCCCATCCTACGCCCGGCACCTACGGGGAACCCCTCCTACGCCCGGCACCCCCCGGAACCCCTCCTACGCCCGGCACCCCCGGGAACCCCTCCTACGCCCGGCACCTCCGGGAACCCCTCCTACGCCCGGCACCCCCGGGAACCCCTCCTACGCCCGGCACCCCCGGGAACCCCTCCTAAGCCCAGCACCCCCGGGAACCCCTCCTACGCCCGGCACCTCCGGGAACCCCTCCTACGCCCGGCACCTCCGGGAACCCCTCCTACGCCCGGCACCCCCGGGAACCCCTCCTACGCCCGGCACCCCCGGGAACCCCTCCTACGCCCGGCACCCCCGGGAACCCCTCCTAAGCCCAGCACCCCCGGGAACCCCTCCTACGCCCGGCACCTACGGGAACCCCTCCTAAGCCCAGCACCTCCGGGAACCCCTCCTACGCCCAGCACCTCCGGGAACCCCTCCTACGCCCGGCACCCCCGGGAACCCCTCCTACACTCAGCACCCCCGGGAACCCCTCCTACGCCCAGCACCTACGGGGAACCCCTCCTACGCCCGGCACCCCCGGGAACCCCTCCTACGCCCGGCACCCCCGGGAACCCCTCCTACGCCCAGCACCCCCGGGAAACCCTCCTACGCCCGGCACCCCCGGGAACCCCTTCTACGCCCGGCACCCCCGGGAACCTCTCCTACGCCCGGCACCCTCGGGAACCCCACCTACGCCCGGCACCTACTCCTACGCCCGGCACCCCCTCCTACGCCCGGCACCCCCGGGAACCCCTCCTACGCCCGGCACCCCCGGGAACCCCTCCTACGCCCGGCACCCCGGGAACCCCTCCTACGCCCGGCACCCCCGGGAACCCCTCCTACGCCCAGCACCCCCGGGAACCACTCCTACGCCCGGCACCCCCTCCTGCGCCCGGCACCTACGGGGAACCCCTCCTACGCCCAGCACCTACGGGGAACCCCTCCTACGCCCAGCACCTACGGGGAACCCCTCCTACGCCCGGCACCTACGGGGAACCCCTCCTACGCCCAGCACCTCCGGGAACCCCTCCTACGCCCAGCACCTACGGGGAACCCCTCCTACGCCCGGCACCCCCTCCTACGCCCAGCACCCCCGGGAACCCCTCCTACGCCCAGCACCCCCGGGAACCCCTCCTACGCCCGGCACCTACGGGGAACCCCTCCTACGCCCAGCACCTCCGGGAACCCCTCCTACGCCCAGCACCTCCGGGAACCCCTCCTACGCCCGGCACCCCCGGGAACCCCTCCTACACTCAGCACCCCCGGGAACCCCTCCTACGCCCGGCACCCCCTCCTACGCCCGGCACCTACGGGGAACCCCTCCTACGCCCGGCACCCCCGGGAACCCCTCCTACGCCCGGCACCCCCGGGAACCCCTCCTACGCCCAGCACCCCCGGGAAACCCTCCTACGCCCGGCACCCCCGGGAACCCCTTCTACGCCCGGCACCCCCGGGAACCTCTCCTACGCCCGGAACCCTCGGGAACCCCACCTACGCCCGGCACCTACTCCTACGCCCGGCACCCCTGGGAACCCCTCCTACGCCCGGCACCCCCTCCTACGCCCGGCACCCCCGGGAACCCCTCCTACGCCCAGCACCCCCGGGAACCACTCCTACGCCCGGCACCCCCTCCTACGCCCGGCACCTACGGGGAACCCCTCCTACGCCCGGCACCTACGGGGAACCCCTCCTACGCCCAGCACCCCCGGGAACCACTCCTACGCCCGGCACCCCTGGGAACCCCTCCTACGCCCGGCACCCCCGGGAACCCCACCTACACCCGGCACCCCCTCCTACGCCCGGTACCCCCGGGAACCCCACCTACACCCGGCACCCCCTCCTACGCCCGGTACCCCCGGGAACCCCTCCTACGCCCAGCACCCCCGGGAACCACTCCTACGCCCGGCACCCCCTCCTGCGCCCGGCACCTACGGGGAACCCCTCCTACGCCCAGCACCTACGGGGAACCCCTCCTACGCCCAGCACCTACGGGGAACCCCTCCTACGCCCGGCACCCCCTCCTACGCCCAGCACCCCCGGGAACCACTCCTACGCCCAGCACCCCCGGGAACCCCTCCTACGCCCGGCACCTACGGGGAACCCCTCCTACGCCCAGCACCTCCGGGAACCCCTCCTACGCCCAGCACCCCCGGGAACCACTCCTACGCCCGGCACCCCCTCCTGCGCCCGGCACCTACGGGGAACCCCTCCTACGCCCAGCACCTACGGGGAACCCCTCCTACGCCCGGCACCCCCTCCTACGCCCAGCACCCCCGGGAACCACTCCTACGCCCAGCACCCCCGGGAACCCCTCCTACGCCCGGCACCTACGGGGAACCCCTCCTACGCCCGGCACCTCCGGGAACCCCTCCTACGCCCAGCACCTACGGGAACCCCTCCTACGCCCGGCACCCCCTCCTACGCCCAGCACCCCCGGGAACCCCTCCTACGCCCAGCACCCCCGGGAACCCCTCCTACGCCCAGCACCCCCGGGAACCCCTCCTACGCCCGGCACCTACGGGGAACCCCTCCTACGCCCAGCACCTCCGGGAACCCCTCCTACGCCCAGCACCTCCGGGAACCCCTCCTACGCCCGGCACCCCCGGGAACCCCTCCTACACTCAGCACCCCCGGGAACCCCTCCTACGCCCGGCACCTACGGGGAACCCCTCCTACGCCCGGCACCCCCGGGAACCCCTCCTACGCCCGGCACCCCCGGGAACCCCTCCTACGCCCAGCACCCCCGGGAAACCCTCCTACGCCCGGCACCCCCGGGAACCCCTTCTACGCCCGGCACCCCCGGGAACCTCTCCTACGCCCGGCACCCTCGGGAACCCCACCTACGCCCGGCACCCCTGGGAACCCCTCCTACGCCCGGCACCCCCTCCTACGCCCGGCACCCCCGGGAACCACTCCTACGCCCGGCACCCCCTCCTACGCCCGGCACCTACGGGGAACCCCTCCTACGCCCGGCACCTACGGGGAACCCCTCCTACGCCCAGCACCCCCGGGAACCACTCCTACGCCCGGCACCCCCGGGAACCCCTCCTACGCCCGGCACCCCCGGGAACCCCACCTACACCCGGCACCCCCTCCTACGCCCGGCACCCCCGGGAACCCCTCCTACGCCCGGCACCCCCTCCTACGCCCGGTACCCCCGGGAACCCCTCCTACGCCCGGCACCGCCTCCTACACCCGGTATCCCCGGGAACCCCTCCTACGCCCGGCACCCCC
>NW_026968625.1:0-80433 GCF_028390025.1 Pseudophryne corroboree
AAATGGAGCAGACACTTAACAATAGTTGCATAACGGTCCTGATCATCTGGGACAATCCTGGAAAAAGTTGGATATAATTGTCTGTCATTTAAGACAGGGTCAGTGGCTCCAAAATTGATCTATGGAAATAAAGTAGACTGTTATAAGTAGTAGCTTAGAACAATAGCCTTAAAAAATGTAATCACTGGGGTGATTAGAGGTATTTTAATATAGTATTTTGTGAATTTGATATCAGTGGTCCAGCCAGTTGCTTCTAGTATTCTTGAGCTTTTGGACAACCCCTGCTCTCCAACCATTATTTGGCTGCAGTCAATATCCTAAAGTGGTAAATATATAAGGAAGAAAGTATATCTATCCAGTTCTGGTAATATTTCCTGCCCTTTGGATTGTGTGTTAAACTGCTACTGCTTACTTGAAAATTACTGTTATTGACCCAGAACTCTTTGAATACTCTAGTATCTGCAATCCTGACCTTGCACTGTTTCTGAACTTGTTTTTACTTGCTTCTTGTACCTAATGAAGATTGTTTCCCATTTGATCGACTCTCTTGACTATGCCTCTGTCTCCTGAATTCATATAATATGATATTTTAGTCATCCCTCGTATGTCACATCTGGTGCTTTCCTGGGGTATTATGGGGCTAATTCAGTAAGGATAGCCTTTCCCTAGCATGTGTGGGCTGCCCATCGCTGGGCAAGGCCATCCATCATGCTCACCAAAGCCTCATAAATACCTGATGCCTCCTGCAACCCCGCCGACTTCTCCCTAATCATGGCGGCTGCATGTGATGTCATGCAGCCTCCGTGATCACGCCCATGACACGACCCTGTTTGGCCGACTCCACCCTCATTCATGACGCACCGCCCCAGTCTTCTCCCCGGAAATGGAGCATTGCCCGCCTCCCCTCCCCGCCCCATGACTGCCTTTGCCTGATTGACAGACAGAGGCTATCGCATTTTCTGCGGCTCCCCGCAGAAAGTGTGGGCACAAGCGGAGGCGGGTGCTGCACATGCGCCTGCTGGGTAAATTTAAAATTTCCCGTTGGATCGCGATTTGCAATCCAACCTGAATTAGCACCAATGTCCTCTGTAGCAAAACAGCAAAGGCATTACAGAGATCATTTACTACATTTTTTGTTGGTCTGAGTTTGCATTATCGTTCTAGTTTACGCATTTTTGAAACTCAGAGACTCACTAAACTTTAACACGGGAGCAATATCATAATATGAACTGCGAAATATGCCCAATTCAATAAATAGAAGTCAATACACTACCGAATCAACTCACAAGTCTTTTCTATAAAAAGAATACAGAAGTAGCCACGTTCATCGTGGCATGCTGCCGTATGTGTCAGGATTCAACTATTCACAGCCTGGTGACTGCCTATAAAAATTAATGGTGTGTATCTGCATGCGTGCAACTAATTTGTGGGCAAAGTCGTCACGCCATCTGTGTGTGGCTATGTCTGTACAACACATACATTTTCAGGGTCACCATTGCTATTGGTCCACTGCTGGAGATTCTTACGGACCATCCGTTACTGACACTGAGGGTTTGGGACGCTTTCTCACCACTTCCATTAACTGGACACACTGCTACTATACTCTCCCTGCTGTGCTTGGAAAGCCCCGTTTTGCTGAGGTGAGACGCAGCAACTACGATTCTCTCTGCCGGATAATCTGATATAGCCGCTGCCGGCTGCCGAGAGCCACCTCCGCTAACTGCCATTGACGGGAAGCAGCATCTACAACTATGGGTGAGAACGGACCTAAATGCTAAGGGTGAGAAACAGCAAACAAAATCCAATTGCCTATAATTATCAACAGATTTTTCAAATAAACCTGTTGAGACACTTATACATGCCCTTATCAGTACGGATGGCATCAGCATAATACACCATTGTGGACTGCAATATCAACTATAATTGGCGCACAGGCCGTTTTCAGTTAACTTATCCTTCATTGTGAATGTGATTATTGTTTATGCATTTGTATTTGCACTGTTCCTTGATTTTAACTTTTAAACCAACTATTTTAGGTGGTCCTTTCCACCATACTTATTATTAAACGAATCTATATTTGTAAACAGCGCTCCTTTAATGTTTCCTATAGAACATTAATTGACATACATTTTCATGTTTAAGCCAAAGCATTGTACCCACCAACTAGTCAGCACAGGACAGGGATTTCTTGTGAAGTAGGAACCCCACATTAAAAGGTTTACCCCTCTCAAGTATACCCTAGGCCTGGGCTGAAGCTCAATGCCATCCCCTGCACCACTGGGTACAAGGTTGATAGTTGTGCATAGTGATGAGCACCGGAAATTTTTCGGGTTTTGTGTTTTGGTTTTGGGTTCGGTTCAGCGGCCGTGTTTTGGGTTCGAACGCGTTTTGGCAAAACCTCACCTAATTTTTTTTGTCGGATTCGGGTGTTTTGGATTCGGGTGTTTTTTAAAAAAAAACCTAAAAAACAGCTTAAATCATAGAATTTGGGGGTCATTTTGATCCCAAAGTTTTATTAACCTCAATAACCATAATTTCCACTCATTTTCAGTCTATTCTGAACACCTCACACCTCACAATATTATTTTTAGTCCTAAAATTTGCACCGAGGTCGCTGGATGGCAAAGCTAAGCGACCCAAGTGGCCGACACAAACACCTGGCCCATCTAGGAGTGGCACTGCAGTGTCACGCAGGATGGCCCTTCCAAAAAACACTCCCCAAACAGCACATGACGCAAAGAAAAAAAGAGGCGCAATGAGGTAGCTGTGTGAGTAAGCTAAGCGACCCTAGTGGCCGACACAAACACCTGGCCCATCTAGGAGTGGCACTGCAGTGTCACGCAGGATGGCCCTTCCAAAAAACACTCCCCAAACAGCACATGACGCAAAGAAAAAAAGAGGCGCAATGAGGTAGCTGTGTGAGTAAACTAAGCGACCCTAGTGGCCGACACAAACACCTGGCCCATCTAGGAGTGGCACTGCAGTGTCACGCAGGATGGCCCTTCCAAAAAACACCCCCCAAACAGCACATGACGCAAAGAAAAATGAAAGAAAAAAGAGGTGCAAGATGGAATTGTCCTTGGGCCCTCCCACCCACCCTTATGTTGTATAAACAGGACATGCACACTTTAACCAACCCATCATTTCAGTGACAGGGTCTGCCACACGACTGTGACTGAAATGACGGGTTGGTTTGGACCCCCACTAAAAAAGAAGCAATTAATCTCTCCTTGCACAAACTGGCTCTACAGAGGCAAGATGTCCACCTCATCATCATCCTCCGATATATCACCGTGTACATCCCCCTCCTCACAGATTATCAATTCGTCCCCACTGGAATCCACCATCTCAGCTTCCTGTGTACTTTGTGGAGGCAATTGCTGCTGGTCAATGTCTCCATGGAGGAATTGATTATAATTCATTTTAATGAACATCATCTTCTCCACATTTTCTGGATGTAACCTCGTACGCCGATTGCTGACAAGGTGAGCGGCGGCACTAAACACTCTTTCGGAGTACACACTTGTGGGAGGGCAACTTAGGTAGAATAAAGCCAGTTTGTGCAAGGGCCTCCAAATTGCCTCTTTTTCCTGCCAGTATAAGTACGGACTGTCTGACGTGCCTACTTGGATGCGGTCACTCATATAATCCTCCACCATTCTTTCAATGGGGAGAGAATCATATGCAGTGACAGTAGACGACATGTCCGTAATTGTTGGCAGGTCCTTCAGTCCGGACCAGATGTCAGCATCAGCAGTCGCTCCAGACTGCCCTGCATCACCGCCAGCGGGTGGGCTCGGAATTCTGAGCCTTTTTCTCGCACCCCCAGTTGCGGGAGAATGTGAAGGAGGAGATGTTGACAGGTCGCGTTCCGCTTGACTTGACAATTTTGTCACCAGCAGTTCTTTGAACCCCAGCAGACTTGTGTCTGCCGGAAAGAGAGATCCAAGGTAGGTTTTAAATCTAGGATCGAGCACGGTGGCCAAAATGTAGTGCTCTGATTTCAACAGATTGACCACCCGTGAATCCTTGTTAAGCGAATTAAGGGCTCCATCCACAAGTCCCACATGCCTAGCGGAATCGCTCTGTGTTAGCTCCTCCTTCAATGTCTCCAGCTTCTTCTGCAAAAGCCTGATGAGGGGAATGACCTGACTCAGGCTGGCAGTGTCTGAACTGACTTCACGTGTGGCAAGTTCAAAAGGTTGCAGAACCTTGCACAACGTTAAAATCATTCTCCACTGCGCTTGAGACAGGTGCATTCCACCTCCTATATCGTGCTCAGTTGTATAGGCTTGAATGGCCTTTTGCTGCTCCTCCAACCTCTGAAGCATATAGAGGGTTGAATTCCACCTCGTTACCACTTCTTGCTTCAGATGATGGCAGGGCAGGTTCAGGCGTTTTTGGTGGTGCTCCAGTCTTCTGTACGTGGTGCCTGTACGCCGAAAGTGTCCCGCAATTCTTCTGGCCACCGACAGCATCTCTTGCACGCCCCTCTCGTTTTTTAAATAATTCTGCACCACCAAATTCAAGGTATGTGCAAAACATGGGACGTGCTGGAATTTGCCCATATTTAATGCACACACAATATTGCTGGCGTTGTCCGATGCCACAAATCCACAGGAGAGTCCAATTGGGGTAAGCCATTCTGCGATGATCTTCCTCAGTTGCCGTAAGAGGTTTTTAGCTGTGTGTGTATTCTGGAAAGCGGTGATACAAAGCGTAGCCTTGCCTAGGAAAGAGTTGGCGTTTGCGAAATGCTGCTACTGGTGCCGCCGCTGCTGTTCTTGCGGCGGGAGTCCATACATCTACCCAGTGGGCTGTCACAGTCATATAGTCCTGAGCCTTCCCTGCTCCACTTGTCCACATGTCCGTGGTTAAGTGGACATTGGGTACAACTGCATTTTTTAGGACACTGGTGAGTCTTTTTCTGAGGTCTGTGTACATTTTCGGTATCGCATGCCTAGAGAATTGGAACCTAGATGGTATTTGGTACCGGGGACACAGTACCTCAAACAAGTCTCTAGTTGCCTCTGCAGTAATGATGGATACCGGAACCACGTTTCTCACCGCCCAGGATGCCAAGGCCTCAGTTATCCGCTTTGCAGCAGGATGACTGCTGTGATATTTCATCTTCCTCGCAAAGGACTGTTGGACAGTCAATTGCTTGGTGGAAGTAGTAAAAGTGGTCTTACGAGTACGACTTCCCCTCTGGGATGACCATCGACTCCCAGCAGCAACAACAGCAGCGCCAGCAGCAGTAGGCGTTACACGCAAGGATGCATCGGAGGAATCCCAGGCAGGAGAGGACTCGTCAGAATTGCCAGTGACATGGCCTGCAGGACTATTGGCATTCCTGGGAAAGGAGGAAATTGATACTGAGGGAGTTGGTGGGGTGGTTTGCGTGAGCTTGGTTACAAGAGGAAGGGATTTACTGGTCAGTGGACTGCTTCCGCTGTCGCCCAAAGTTTTTGAACTTGTCACTGACTTATGATGAATGCGCTGCAGGTGACGTATAAGGGAGGATGTTCCGAGGTGGTTAACGTCCTTACCCCTACTTATTACAGCTTGACGAAGGCAACACACGGCTTGACAAATGTTGTCCGCATTTCTGTTGAAATACTTCCACACCGAAGAGCTGATTTTTTTGGTATTTTCACCAGGCATGTCAATGGCCCTATTCCTCCCACGGACAACAGGTGTCTCCCCGGGTGCCTGACTTAAACAAACCACCTCACCATCAGAATCCTCCTGGTCAATTTCCTCCCCAGCGCCAGCAACACCCATATCCTCCTCATCCTGGTGTACTTCAACACTGACATCTTCAATCTGACTATCAGGAACTGGACTGCGGGTGCTCCTTCCAGCACTTGCAGGGGGCGTGCAAATGGTGGAAGGCGCATGCTCTTCACGTCCAGTGTTGGGTAGGTCAGGCATCGCAAACGACACAATTGGACTCTCCTTGTGGATTTGTGATTTCGAAGAACGCACAGTTCTTTGCTGTGCTTTTGCCAGCTTGAGTCTTTTCATTTTTCTAGCGAGAGGCTGAGTGCTTCCATCCTCATGTGAAGCTGAACCACTAGCCATGAACATAGGCCAGGGCCTCAGCCGTTCCTTGCCACTCCATGTGGTAAATGGCATATTGGCAAGTTTACGCTTCTCCTCCGACAATTTTATTTTAGATTTTTGAGTCCTTTTTTTACTGATATTTGGTGTTTTGGATTTTACATGCTCTGTACTATGACATTGGGCATCAGCCTTGGCAGACGACGTTGCTGGCATTTCATCGTCTCGGCCATGACTAGTGGCAGCAGCTTCAGCACGAGGTGGAAGTCGATCTTGATCTTTCCCTATTTTTGGAACCTCAACATTTTTGTTCTCCATATTTTAATAGGCACAACTAAAAGGCACCTCAGGTAAACAATGGAGATGGATGGATACTAGTATACTTATGGATTGACGAGCGACTGCCGACACAGAGGTAGCTACAGCCGTGGACTACCGTACTGCGTCTGCTGCTAATATAGACTGGATGATAATGATATAAAAAATATATATATATATCACTACTGCAGCCGGACAGGTATATATTATATAATGACGGACCTGCTGGACACTGTCAGCTCAGCACTGCAGACTCCTAAAGTAAGCTACTAGTAGTATCAAGAAGATAGAAAAAAAAAAAAAACACCACAGGTAGGTGGTATACAATTATGGATGGACTAGCGACTGCCGACACAGAGGTAGCTACAGCCGTGGACTACCGTACTGCGTCTGCTGCTAATATAGACTGGATGATAATGATATAAAATATATATATATATATCACTACTGCAGCCGGACAGGTATATATTATATAATGACGGACCTGCTGGACACTGTCAGCTCAGCACTGCAGACTCCTAAAGTAAGCTACTAGTAGTATCAAGAAGATAGAAAAAAAAAAAAAACACCACAGGTGTTGGTAGGTGGTATACAATTATGGATGGACTAGCGACTGCCGACACAGAGGTAGCTACAGCCGTGGACTACCGTACTGCGTCTGCTGCTAATATAGACTGGATGATAATGAGATATAATATATATATATATATATCACTACTGCAGCCGGACAGGTATATATTATATAATGACGGACCTGCTGGACACTGTCAGCTCAGCACTGCAGACTCCTAAAGCAAGCTACTAGTATCAAGAAGATAGAAAAAAAAAAACACCACGGGTAGGTGGTATACAATTATGGATGGACGATCGACTGCCGACACAGAGGTAGCTACAGCCGTGGACTACCGTACTGCGTCTGCAGCTAATATAGCCTGGATGATAATGATATAAAAAATATATATATATATATCACTACTGCAGCCGGACAGGTATATATTATATAATGACGGACCTGCTGGACACTGTCAGCTCTGCACTGCAGACTCCTAAAGTAAGCTACTAGTATCAAGAAGATAAAAAAAAAAAAAAAACAACGGGTAGGTGGTATACAATTATGGATGGACGAGCGACTGCCGACACAGAGGTAGCTACAGCCGTGGACTACCGTACTGCGTCTGCTGCAGTGCTAATATAGACTGGATGATAATGATATAAAAAATATATATATATCACTACTGCAGCCGGACAGTTATATATTATATAATGACGGACCTGCTGGACACTGTCAGCAGAATGCGTTTATAGAATAAAAACACCACACGATGAGTGTTTAACTTTTTCAGGCAGACAATCACAATATACTGGTGGTCAGTGGTCACTGGTCAGTCACACTGGCACTGGCAGTGGCACTCTGGCAGCAAAAGTGTGCACTGTTAAAATATGTACTCCTGCTATAACTGCTCCCCAGTCTCCCCCACAATTAAGCTGTGTGAGCAGTGAGCACTCAGCACAGTCAGATATACAGTATTACATAGATGATGCAGCACACTGAGGGCACACTGAGGCTGAGCACAGATATGGTATGTGACTGTGTCACACTGTGTATCGTTTTTTTTCAGGCAGAGAACGGATTAATTAAACTGGTGGTCACTGGTCACACTATCAGCAAGTAGTACTCCGTCCTAATATGCTCCCCAAAATTAGTAAATCAAGTGTCTCTACTCTCTACTACTCTCTAGTCTACTCTAAACGGAGAGGACGCCAGCCACGTCCTCTCCCTATCAATCTCAATGCACGTGTGAAAATGGCGGCGACGCGCGGCTCCTTATATAGAATCCGAGTCTCGCGATAGAATACGAGCCTCGCGAGAATCCGACAGCGGGATGATGACATTCGGGCGCGCTCGGGTTAGCCGAGCAAGGCGGGAAGATCCGAGTCTGCCTCGGACCCGTGTAAAAAGCGTGAAGTTCGGGGGGGTTTGGTTTCCGAGAAACCGAACCCGCTCATCACTAGTTGTGCCTGTAAGATTTAAAGTAAGATTGTCCTTTACAGTGGTCCTACAGTTCCCAGGAAGCCTGCCCTACATATAATACTGTACATACATACACTACTGCTACAGAAAGTGAAGGAACTCATGGAGATTCCTAAACTTTTATCCCTTTCACCCAATCAGCCAATGCTACCATGGAAACATGCAACTGATTGGCTGTGAGTGGTCTATTTCTTAGCTGATCAATGTCCAGCTCACAGTTTGACTAATTCTGGGTACAGTAGCAATTGGATTGTGTGGTATAATTGGTGCTCAAGATAATGGATGGCTGCTGCCCCTGGGTTCACAAAGGACTCATCCCTACATCCTAGATCAGGGTAAAGACGTGGATGTAATCTTTTTAGACTTTGCCAAAGCGTTCGATACTGTACCACACATGAGACTTATATACAAGCTACAAGAATCAGGGCTAGGAAACACAATATGCACTTGGGTCAAAAACTGGTTAGATAATAGGAAGCAGCGCGTTGTGGTTAATGGATCTTTTTCAACTTGGACTGAAGTGCTAAGTGGTGTGCCACAAGGCTCAGTATTAGGACCGCTATTGTTCAATATTTTCATTAACGACCTAACAGAAGGTCTAGAGAGCATGGTGTCAATTTTTGCAGATGATACCAAATTGTGTAAGGCTATAAATACAGAGGAGGATGCCGAGTCTCTTCAGAACGACTTAGTTAAATTAGAAGCATGGGCAGCCAAATGGAGAATGCGCTTCAACACAGACAAGTGTAAGGTAATGCACTGTGGTAACAAGAACAAAAATTACACCTACCTGCTAAATGGGGTAAAATTAGGGGATTCTGTACTGGAAAAGGACTTAGGTGTCCTCATAGATAGCAAGCTAAGCAGTAGTACCCAAAGTAGGACTGCAGCAAAGAAGGCTAATAAGATATTAGCATGCATAAAACGGGGTATTGATGCTAGGGACGAGAGTATTATACTCCCGTTATATAAATCACTAGTGAGGCCACACCTCGAATACTGTGTACAGTTCTGGGCACCGTACTACAAAAAGGATATCCTGGAGCTGGAAAAGGTACAGAGGAGGGCGACCAAACTAATTAAGGGCATGGAGACGATGGAATACAAGGAAAGGCTTGAAAGACTAGGCATGTTTACATTGGAAAAGCGGAGACTAAGAGGGGATATGATCAACATCTACAAATATATAAGGGGACAATACACAGAGCTTGCGCGGGACCTGTTTTTGGTTAGATCAACACAGAGGACTCGTGGACACTCGCTCAGGTTAGATGAGAGGAGATTCCGCACAATACGGCGTAAAGGCTTTTTCACGGTAAGGACAATACGTGTTTGGAATTCCCTGCCCGAGGGAGTTGTAATGGCGGAATCTGTCAACACCTTTAAAAATGGGTTAGATAAATTCCTATTGGATAAGGATATCCAGGGGTATGGTGCATAGTCATGCATTATAGTTACTATTAATAGGGATAAAATGCAATGGCTGACAGCAGCATCAGTCAGAAATTTTAGTCAAATCATCATGCATAGGAGACCACAAATAGGTTGAACTCGATGGACAATTGTCTTTTTTCAACCTCAGATACTATGTTACTATGTTACATGGGTCCCAGAAGTATAATTGTAATAAAAAATGGTTTGATGTGAACCTGGGGGCGCTGATGTGATTCTAAATAAGGAAAGATGGATATGGTGTCTCATACACCATTTAATTTCTTTTTTTTTCATATAATCTGTCGAACTGAGTTTTTTGAGCATCTCAAGAAATACACAGCAAGAATACTACATTGTAAAAAGGAATACCAAGAGATAAGTATTTCCATCTGTCCTTATTTAGAATCACGTCAGCGCGCCCAGGTTCACATCAAAACATTTTTTTTTACGATAATTCTGGGTACACACTAGGCCAATGGATCAGCTAACTGGTTGATTCACTGACCTATTTGATGGTCAGTCAGGGCATAGAAAAATAGAAATATAGAATTTGACGACAGATAAGAACCACTTGGCCCATCTAGTCTGCCCCTTTTTTTTTATCCTTTAGGTAATCTCAACCCTTTTTGAACCTTAATTCTTTGTAAGGATATTCATATGCCTATCCCAAGCATGTTTAAATTGCTCTACAGTCTTATCCTCTACCACCTCTGATGGGAGGCTATTCCACTTATCCACTACCCTTTCTGTGAAATAATTTTTCCTTAAATTTCCCCTGAACCTGCCTCCCTCCAGTTTTAGTGTATGTCCTCGATTTCCAATACTTCTCTTCCTTTGAAGAATGTTTCCCTCCTGAACTTTGTTAAAACCTTTGATATATTTGAAAGTTTCTATCATGTCTCCCCTTTCCCTTCTCTCCTCCATACTATACATGCTAAGATCTTTTAGCCTTTCCGGGTAAGTTTTGTGATGTAGGCCATGCACCATTTTAGTTGCCCTTCTTTGTATACTCTCTAATGTATTTATATCCTTCTGGAGATATGGTCTCCAGAACTGGACACAGTATTCCAGATGAGGCCGCACCAATGACCTATACAGTGGCATTATTACTTCTCTTTTCCTGCTACTGATTCCTCTCCATATGCAACCAAGCATCTGACTAGCCTTTCTCATTGCTTTGTTGCATCGCTTTCCTGCCTTTAAGTCACTTGAAATAGTGACTCCTAAATCCCTTTCCTCCTCAGTAGTTTCCATTATAGTACTCTTGATACTATATTTAGCCTTTGGGTTTTTGAGACCCAAGTGCAAGATTTTGCATTTTTTTGCATTAAACTGTAGTTGCCATGTTCTTGACCATTTTTCAAGCCTAGCTCGGTCATCATTTGTTTTACCCCTCCCGGTGTGTCACCTGTACACAAAGCACAATGCATCAATATATCTACAGATATACAGTACATACCATTGGCTACACTGCATGGCTGATGCAATTTGTAGCAGATGTACATTTTTTAATCCCTGAAGCTTGAAATGTTATGTGGACATCTTTGCAACCAGCAACAATAGGGCAACATCGAACAAGGTCCAAAAGGTCCTTGCTGCCCTTGCAAGTACAGCACACACCACTCAGCACCAGCTGTTTAATTAGACACCTCCTTGTCCATGGTCCTCCTCACCTTTCATTGCTCCCTGCCTCCTTCTTTTGATGGGCCCTCTCAGGCTCCGCTATTCCTGGGAATGTCACAAAGAGAAATTTTGCAGGCTGTCAGGAATTGTACAGTAGGTAAAATGCATGCATGCTTCATAGTGTAAATAGTGTAAATCATAGAGCTATACTAAAACTCCTATAAGCTCCCACAGCACTATGTTTACACACATGCAATCTGTAATAGCATGCTTTATAACAAGCCTGGTTGTCATGGTGTTATTGGTGAAAAGCTATAACCACACATTACATAAAACAAGTGGGGAAAAATATTTCTTCAGGGCCCCTCTGGGCTAAGGAGACCTGAAGCTTAAGCTTTATGAGTTTCAAAGCAGATCCACCACCGCAAGAGACAGACCACTAAGAGCCATTTACCAACCTGTTCCCTTGGTGGCTAATCCCCGGTGTCAGAATTAGGATGGGTAGTGATTGGAGCATTTGTATCAGTAATAATCTGTGTTCATTATTATGTTATATTTCACCTATCTAATACATATATTTTGTAAATAGGTAAATATGTATTATGGTGAGAGGGGTAGACTCACATCTGATTTGTTCACATTCTGTTGAATTCAGCTCCCTCCAAAGGAGAAGAAAGCCTTGCACATTCTGCAGCTGCAGTAGAGATTTGGGACCCTGTGTTTTGTGGATTGCCCAGATCCAGCAGGAACTCAATTTAGAACAAGAAGAGTTTAAAATTCCTAAACACCCACTGTGCTTTGCACTGATGCATGTTAGAGGCCAGTGAGTAGGGTATAGTTTTTAGTGCCAGGGACTGTGGATGTTGGCTAAGATAGGAGTGCATGGCAAGGGTGGCTGCAAAGCATTACAGCGGACTGACTGCTGAGCACATGGAGTGCTAAGATTTTTTTAATGTTTCTAATTATGTACCAGTATGATCAGGCCCAAGCCTGAGTATGCTGCATCGTGTCTGATGCCAGAATAGACACTGGGGTAAATTTACAAAAAAAATGTGTTTCTGCTGATTTATGTCAAGATATAATTTGACTCACATTGGCAGTGTGAAATTGCAACTTTTTGAAAAAAAAAAAACAAACAAACAGTAATTTACTAAACTACTGTGTTTGTGAGATTTAAGTTTTCCAATGTTAATGTCATTAGTACTGCAGGGCAGTGTTCTATGGGAGAGTTTAATAAAACACTGCTGAGCATTACACAATGAAGCCCAGCCTAATCTGTGAGAGTAAAAAAAAAAAATTGCATGGGATTCCCCTTGATAAATGTAACCTAATCCAAGCTCTTTGAGACAGTCCTGGTTGTTAAGATACTGGGAGCAAAATGTGAAGGAGTTCCCAGTATTTTGAAAACCAGCATTGCGCAATTTCGATTTTGTGAAACACTTTATGAATCTTCAAAATCAATTGAAAGTGATTCGTTTTGATTTTTACTTTTTTTTTTAATTTTCCTTAATTACTAAAACTCAATTTTACATTCAATTGTCAAATCAAATTTGATGTGGATTTATGTTTGGAATGGATTTAGAATAGAATTTATGAAATGCCTTGCTAAATCAAACCTCAAATCCCCACTGAAACCCCAAGCAAAATTGAATGTAAAATTGAACAGAACATCCTCATTGCTTCCTATTGGTCCAAATGCATCACATGCACTCATGACACTCTTTTATACATAAAAACACAGCTGATGTTTTTCATATTGTGGGGGGGTTATTTTATATTTGATAAAATATCAGATGATATGGGGCCTAATTCAGACCTGATCGCTGTAAACTAGGATGCGATCAGACAGCTGCTGCCCAGGGGGAGAGAAAATACATCCCTGTACAAGAATGTGAATGCATGTGAATGCTAAGTGAAAACTACAGTACGCCAGTCAGCGGACAGCTGCAAATCCATTCGCATTACACTCACCATCAAATGTTTTTTCCCTTCAGTGCAGTGTGTGTGCAGTCTGTGCGTAGCTAAATTCTTACTCCTCCAGTGTGAAAGAATCAGGCCGTAGCTGATGTCACATACCCTTCCTAAAAAAGCTTGGGCACGCCTGCGTTTTTCCGGACTCACCCAGTAAACGGCTAGATACCATCCACAAATGGCTGCTTCCTGTAAATCTCCTTGTGGACTCCGTGGTATTCAAATTTTCACCCGGTTTCTTCACTGCTATCCATCACTCATACACATTGCAGAGCATACGCATGTGCAGTAGTTCGAAGATCACATGTCGTGCAATAACGCACAACAGCAATCAGGTCTGAATCGAGCACATAGCTAGGACTAAGCTTACTCTAAATCTGTCTTTCTGCCTCCCTTCAACTTTTATGTGTTCACATTGTCAATTGTTGGTTAAAAAAGTCTGCCTGTGCCCTGTTTTTACATAATTTGTTTTTTTGCATGATTACGCAATTTATGGCAGCAGAGCACAATGTTGAACATTTTTCCAAAATTATATAAAAATTTACCTTTCAAATAAATTCTATTAGGAAAAAAATACAAAGATTCATTTTTACCTGGATTGGGTGTTTATATGTGTCTCTATCAGTTGCTTTATTAGCACATACTGGTATCTTACACAACAACCATCCCTCTGGCATTCGTCGCACAAGAATTTTTGCAGACAGGGATGAATTGCTGAGAATGTAAGCATCATGGGCTTAGTCAGGATAGCCGGTTACTTCACTCATGTTTATAAATGTCATGATATTTATCAGCCAAATTGACCAATATTGTGCTCAGGTGTTATCTATTGCATAAAAACATAATATGTTTGAAGTCTATAAGTAGAAATATGTAACTAAGCTGCTGATGGTGCTCTGTTTGTTCTTTTAGGGTTATCTCAGTCAGGTGGTGAGTTGTATTGTGTAGGTGGGTGCACAACATACCATAACCATGGCCATCCAATTTTGCTACTTCCACAATGACCTATACATTTCTCGGTACTTAAAAAGTCATCACTAACAATTTCCTATCATTAGAATGGGTTTAGAAGCCAAAATGTAATGTCTGAGATCATTCTAAACACTTGGGGATTTGAAGTTCGATTTGGATTTCGATTTAGAGTTTCATTTCAAATCGTACTTTAGCAAATTAGTGGATTTCATGTTGGTCTATGAGAAAACATCAATGTTTTTCAGAAATTTGATTTCTATTGGAATATGAGTTGAATCTACATTTAGAAAAGATTTGACATTCAATTTGGTCTTTAGAAAATCTGTTCAACCCAAATCAAATGGAAAATAAATTGAAACATAATGCCAAATCATTTGAATCACCAAAATTGAACATTAAATTTTGCCACTGGTTTCAAAAATATGGGTAAAAAATACAGAAATTTTTAAAACCAGCACCAGGCTCCACTAGTCCACAGCTAGGGATACATTTATACAGGTCCTTGCAGCCTTAGCATTACCCTCCTAACTACTAAGTCATGGAGGGGTTTCCATGGGAAAGAGGGGATCCCCCAATAAGGGGGCCCCCCTCCAGGTACCAAAGGGCCATGGCTGAAGCCCAAGGCTGTCCCCAGCAACTACGGTTGGTGGGAGCCGGGCTGAGAGCCATTAAGTGTCAAATTAAGAATAAATATTGCCTTTTGCTGTGGAACTATAGGTCCCAGCAAGCCTCACACATGCTAGTACTTGAAGAACCACAAAAACCAGCAAGCGGGTAATGTTTTATTAAATTTGTACTATCATGGTGTCCATGTCCTGTGTTCATTGTAAAACATCTGATGCTGTGGAAATACAGGTACCATTGGGCCATTTAATGACCCACTTTCTGTTACTTGATGTTCAAGGATGCTTTATGGGACCTGTAGTTACAAAGCAAAAGACAATGTTAATTCTGAATTTTACATTTAATGGCTATCAGCCCGGTACCCACTGCCCACAGGTGCTGGGGACAGCTTTGGCTTTCAGCTGTGACCCTTGCATGCCTGGAGGTGGGGGGACCCCTTTTTGAGGTGGTCTCCTCTCCCCCAGGGACCCCTGGCCAGGGCTGACTAGTTGGAGGTGGTAATGCCATGGCTACAGGGACCTATATAGGTGTGTTACCCGGTTGTGGCATTATTTTTTTGACTAGTAGAGCCCAGTGCTTGTTTCAGAGGTACCGTGAAACCCTACATCATTTTCCCCTCATATTTTTGAAACAAGATTGGTTCAGAACCCGGTTTTGGGTCTTAAATATTGGGGACAACTACACAATTTTCCCCCGGTATTTTAACAACCAGGACCAGCTCAAAGACCTCGGGGCTGGTTTTATTCAAAGGTGTATTTTTATATACAGTATTTTAACTATTTAACTATTTTTTACACAGAGAAGCATACATGGATAGCAGTGATCCATGCATGATTCTCCAAACACACAGCCAAAAGCAGTTCTATTTGAAAGTTCTATTTCTATGCAAATTATATAGTTTTGTGTTAGTGTCTGGCTATGAGAATAGAAATCCTTAGTAAATTTCCATGTTGTGTGAGGTGCATGTGAAAATCCAACTGTTTGTGGCCAATGGTCTATTGATTCATATTTTTGTGGATGGCTGTATCTCAATACAAATTGGTAGAAATATGCCGTGAATGGTATTTTATAAAATTAAAGAGTTGCATTTTGTATGAAAAAGCAATATCGAATGAAATCGGGAACTTAATAAATTTACCCCACTGTGATTTACCGGATAATTGCCTACGGATTCCTAATTTCCAATAACCATTTTACAGTGTACATGATACAAGTGTTGCTAGAATACATCAGACCTTCTCTACATCTATACTTGGATTTTATTTGTAGTCTCAATAACCCTCAGTGACTCCTCTCTTTAGAGAAACTGGAGTTAATAACTATGACCAGAGGGAGTGTTTTGTTCCGCACAAGGGTTATATTGTAGACAAGGCTCCTCTTGGAGTGTGTGTCTTATACAGACAAATGGTGAAGTGTATACAGCATATTTCTTGGTCAGTGGTGCTCCCTGAGTCAGTAAGTCATGGATTACATACACAGAAGGTGAAGAAATACTTTTTGATAGGGCATTCTTATGAAAAGAAATAAAACATAACTTTTAATGGTCAATGTAATAAAAATATTTGAGACAAAAAGCTTTTAGGGTTGTTTGAAAACAGTTTATATATCACACATAGGCTGGGATCTAATGGTATCCAATGATAATGCCCGGAAAAGTATTGCGCCGCATCGGACATTAAAAATGTGCATCTATTTAGTAGAGATGAGCGGGTTCGGTTTCTCTGAAACCGAACCCGCACGAACTTCATGTTTTTTTTACGGGTCCGAGCAGACTCGGATCCTCCCGCCTTGCTCGGTTAACCCGAGCGCGCCCGAACGTCATCATGACGCTGTCGGATTCTCGCGAGACTCGGATTCTATATAAGGAGCCGCGCGTCGCCGCCATTTTCACACGTGCATTGAGATTGATAGGGAGAGGACGTGGCTGGCGTCCTCTCCATTAGAAATTAGATTAGAAGAGAGAGAGAGATTGTGCAGAGTCAGACAGAGTTTACCACAGTGACCAGTGCAGTTGTTGTTAGTTAACTTTTATTTATTTTAATATAATATATCCGTTCTCTGCTATATCCGTTCTCTGCCTGAAAAAAAACGATACACAGCAGCAGCCAGTCACACAGTGTGACTCAGTCTGTGTGCACTCAGCTCAGCCCAGTGTGCTGCACATCAATGTATAAAAGGCAAAGCTTATAATAATTGTGGGGGAGACTGGGGAGCACTGCAGGTTGTTATAGCAGGAGCCCCCAGGAGTACATAATATTATATTAATTTAAAATTAAACAGTGCACACTTTTGCTGCAGGAGTGCCACTGCCAGTGTGACTAGTGGTGACCAGTGCCTGACCACCAGTATAGTAGTATATTGTTGTATGTATTGTATACTATCTCTTTATCAACCAGTCTATATTAGCAGCAGACACAGTACAGTGTGGTAGTTCACGGCTGTGGCTACCTCTGTGTCGGCAGTCGGAACTCGGCAGGCAGTCCGTCCATCCATAATTGTATTACAATATATACCACCTAACCGTGGTATTTTTTTTTCTTTCTTTATACCGTCGTCATAGTGTCATACTAGTTGTTACGAGTATACTACTATCTCTTTATCAACCAGTGTACAGTGCGGTAGTTCACGGCTGTGGCTACCTCTGTGTCGGCAGTCGGCAGGCAGTCCGTCCATCCATAATTGTATTATTATTATAATATATACCACCTAACCGTGGTTTTTTTTTCATTCTTTATACCGTCATAGTGTCATACTAGTTGTTACGAGTATACTACTATCTCTTTATCAACCAGTGTACAGTGCGGTAGTTCACGGCTGTGGCTACCTCTCTGTCGGCAGTCGGCAGGCAGTCCGTCCATCCATAATTGTATTATTATTATAATATATACCACCTAACCGTGGTTTTTTTTTCATTCTTTATACCGTCGTCATAGTGTCATACTAGTTGTTACGAGTATACTACTATCTCTTTATCAACCAGTGTACAGTGCGGTAGTTCACGGCTGTGGCTACCTCTGTGTCGGCAGTCGGCAGGCAGTCCGTCCATCCATAATTGTATTATTATTATAATATATACCACCTAACCGTGGTTTTTTTTTCATTCTTTATACCGTCGTCATAGTGTCATACTAGTTGTTACGAGTATACTACTATCTCTTTATCAACCAGTGTACAGTGCGGTAGTTCACGGCTGTGGCTACCTCTGTGTCGGCAGTCGGCAGGCAGTCCGTCCATCCATAATTGTATTATTATTATAATATATACCACCTAACTGTGGTATTTTTTTTTCTTTCTTTATACCGTCGTCATAGTGTCATACTAGTTGTTACGAGTATACTACTATCTCTTTATCAACCAGTGTACAGTGCGGTAGTTCACGGCTGTGGCTACCTCTGTGTCGGCAGTCGGCAGGCAGTCCGTCCATCCATAATTGTATTATTATTATAATATATACCACCTAACCGTGGTTTTTTTTTCATTCTTTATACCGTCATAGTGTCATACTAGTTGTTACGAGTATACTACTATCTCTTTATCAACCAGTGTACAGTGCGGTAGTTCACGGCTGTGGCTACCTCTGTGTCGGCACTCGGCAGGCAGTCCGTCCATCCATAATTGTATTATTATTATAATATATACCACCTAACCGTGGTTTTTTTTTCATTCTTTATACCGTCGTCATAGTGTCATACTAGTTGTTACGAGTATACTACTATCTCTTTATCAACCAGTGTACAGTGCGGTAGTTCACGGCTGTGGCTACCTCTGTGTCGGCACTCGGCAGGCAGTCCGTCCATCCATAATTGTATTATTATTATAATATATACCACCTAACCGTGTTTTTTTTTTCATTCTTTATACCGTCGTCATAGTGTCATACTAGTTGTTACGAGTATACTACTATCTCTTTATCAACCAGTGTACAGTGCGGTAGTTCACGGCTGTGGCTACCTCTGTGTCGGCAGTTGGCAGGCAGTCCGTCCATCCATAATTGTATTATTATTATAATATATACCACCTAACCGTGGTTTTTTTATACCACCTAACCGTGGCAGTCCGTCCATAATTGTATACTAGTATCCAATCCATCCATCTCCATTGTTTACCTGAGGTGCCTTTTAGTTCTGCCTATAAAATATGGAGAACAAAAAAGTTGAGGTTCCAAAATTAGGGAAAGATCAAGATCCACTTCCACCTCGTGCTGAAGCTGCTGCCACTAGTCATGGCCGAGACGATGAAATGCCAGCAACGTCGTCTGCCAAGGCCGATGCCCAATGTCATAGTACAGAGCATGTCAAATCCAAAACACCAAATATCAGAAAAAAAAGGACTCCAAAACCTAAAATAAAATTGTCGGAGGAGAAGCGTAAACTTGCCAATATGCCATTTACCACACGGAGTGGCAAGGAACGGCTGAGGCCCTGGCCTATGTTCATGGCTAGTGGTTCAGCTTCACATGAGGATGGAAGCACTCAGCCTCTCGCTAGAAAACTGAAAAGACTCAAGCTGGCAAAAGCACCGCAAAGAACTGTGCGTTCTTTGAAATCCCAAATCCACAAGGAGAGTCCAATTGTGTCGTTTGCGATGCCTGACCTTCCCAACACTGGACGTGAAGAGCATGCGCCTTCCACTATTTGCATGCCCCCTGCAAGTGCTGGAAGGAGCACCCGCAGTCCAGTTCCTGATAGTCAGATTGAAGATGTCAGTGTTGAAGTACACCAGGATGAGGAGGATATGGGTGTTGCTGGCGCTGGGGAGGAAATTGACCAGGAGGATTCTGATGGTGAGGTGGTTTGTTTAAGTCAGGCACCCGGGGAGACACCTGTTGTCCGTGGGAGGAATATGGCCGTTGACATGCCAGGTGAAAATACCAAAAAAATCAGCTCTTCGGTGTGGAGGTATTTCACCAGAAATGCGGACAACAGGTGTCAAGCCGTGTGTTCCCTTTGTCAAGCTGTAATAAGTAGGGGTAAGGACGTTAACCACCTCGGAACATCCTCCCTTATACGTCACCTGCAGCGCATTCATAATAAGTCAGTGACAAGTTCAAAAACTTTGGGTGACAGCGGAAGCAGTCCACTGACCAGTAAATCCCTTCCTCTTGTAACCAAGCTCACGCAAACCACCCCACCAACTCCCTCAGTGTCAATTTCCTCCTTCCCCAGGAATGCCAATAGTCCTGCAGGCCATGTCACTGGCAAGTCTGACGAGTCCTCTCCTGCCTGTGATTCCTCCGATGCATCCTTGCGTGTAACGCCTACTGCTGCTGGCGCTGCTGTTGTTGCCGCTGGGAGTCGATGGTCATCCCAGAGGGGAAGTCGTAAGCCCACTTGTACTACTTCCAGTAAGCAATTGACTGTTCAACAGTCCTTTGCGAGGAAGATGAAATATCACAGCAGTCATCCTACTGCAAAGCGGATAACTGAGTCCTTGACAACTATGTTGGTGTTAGACGTGCGTCCGGTATCCGCCGTTAGTTCACAGGGAACTAGACAATTTATTGAGGCAGTGTGCCCCCGTTACCAAATACCATCTAGGTTCCACTTCTCTAGGCAGGCGATACCGAGAATGTACACGGACGTCAGAAAAAGACTCACCAGTGTCCTAAAAAATGCAGTTGTACCCAATGTCCACTTAACCACGGACATGTGGACAAGTGGAGCAGGGCAGGGTCAGGACTATATGACTGTGACAGCCCACTGGGTAGATGTATGGACTCCCGCCGCAAGAACAGCAGCGGCGGCACCAGTAGCAGCATCTCGCAAACGCCAACTCTTTCCTAGGCAGGCTACGCTTTGTATCACCGCTTTCCAGAATACGCACACAGCTGAAAACCTCTTACGGCAACTGAGGAAGATCATCGCGGAATGGCTTACCCCAATTGGACTCTCCTGTGGATTTGTGGCATCGGACAACGCCAGCAATATTGTGTGTGCATTAAATATGGGCAAATTCCAGCACGTCCCATGTTTTGCACATACCTTGAATTTGGTGGTGCAGAATTTTTTAAAAAACGACAGGGGCGTGCAAGAGATGCTGTCGGTGGCCAGAAAAATTGCGGGACACTTTCGGCGTACAGGCACCACGTACAGAAGACTGGAGCACCACCAAAAACTACTGAACCTGCCCTGCCATCATCTGAAGCAAGAAGTGGTAACGAGGTGGAATTCAACCCTCTATATGCTTCAGAGGTTGGAGGAGCAGCAAAAGGCCATTCAAGCCTATACAATTGAGCACGATATAGGAGATGGAATGCACCTGTCTCAAGTGCAGTGGAGAATGATTTCAACGTTGTGCAAGGTTCTGATGCCCTTTGAACTTGCCACACGTGAAGTCAGTTCAGACACTGCCAGCCTGAGTCAGGTCATTCCCCTCATCAGGCTTTTGCAGAAGAAGCTGGAGGCATTGAAGAAGGAGCTAACACGGAGCGATTCCGCTAGGCATGTGGGACTTGTGGATGCAGCCCTTAATTCGCTTAACAAGGATTCACGGGTGGTCAATCTGTTGAAATCAGAGCACTACATTTTGGCCACCGTGCTCGATCCTAGATTTAAAGCCTACCTTGGATCTCTCTTTCCGGCAGACACAGGTCTGCTGGGGTTGAAAGACCTGCTGGTGACAAAATTGTCAAGTCGAGCGGAACGCGACCTGTCAACATCTCCTCCTTCACATTCTCCCGCAACTGGGGGTGCGAGGAAAAGGCTCAGAATTCCGAGCCCACCCGCTGGCGGTGATGCAGGGCAGTCTGGAGCGACTGCTGATGCTGACATCTGGTCCGGACTGAAGGACCTGACAACGATTACGGACATGTCGTCTACTGTCACTGCATATGATTCTCTCAACATTGATAGAATGGTGGAGGATTATATGAGTGACCGCATCCAAGTAGGCACGTCACACAGTCCGTACTTATACTGGCAGGAAAAAGAGGCAATTTGGAGGCCCTTGCACAAACTGGCTTTATTCTACCTAAGTTGCCCTCCCACAAGTGTGTACTCCGAAAGAGTGTTTAGTGCCGCCGCTCACCTTGTCAGCAATCGGCGTACGAGGTTACATCCAGAAAATGTGGAGAAGATGATGTTCATTAAAATGAATTATAATCAATTCCTCCGCGGAGACATTGACCAGCAGCAATTGCCTCCACAAAGTACACAGGGAGCTGAGATGGTGGATTCCAGTGGGGACGAATTGATAATCTGTGAGGAGGGGGATGTACACGGTGATATATCGGAGGGTGAAGATGAGGTGGACATCTTGCCTCTGTAGAGCCAGTTTGTGCAAGGAGAGATTAATTGCTTCTTTTTTGGGGGGGGTCCAAACCAACCCGTCATATCAGTCACAGTCGTGTGGCAGACCCTGTCACTGAAATGATGGGTTGGTTAAAGTGTGCATGTCCTGTTTTGTTTATACAACATAAGGGTGGGTGGGAGGGCCCAAGGATAATTCCATCTTGCACCTCTTTTTTCTTTTCTTTTTCTTTGCATCATGTGCTGATTGGGGAGGGTTTTTTGGAAGGGACATCCTGCGTGACACTGCAGTGCCACTCCTAGATGGGCCCGGTGTTTGTGTCGGCCACTAGGGTCGCTTATCTTTCTCACACAGTCAGCTACCTCATTGCGCCTCTTTTTTTCTTTGCGTCATGTGCTGTTTGGGGAGGGTTTTTTGGAAGGGACATCCTGCGTGACACTGCAGTGCCACTCCTAGATGGGCCCGGTGTTTGTGTCGGCCACTAGGGTCGCTTATCTTACTCACACAGCGACCTCGGTGCAAATTTTAGGACTAAAAATAATATTGTGAGGTGTGATGTGTTCAGAATAGGCTGAAAATGAGTGTAAATTATGTTTTTTGAGGTTAATAATACTTTGGGATCAAAATTACCCCCAAATTCTATGATTTAAGCTGTTTTTTAGGGTTTTTTGAAAAAAACACCCGAATCCAAAACACACCCGAATCCGACAAAAAAAATTCGGTGAGGTTTTGCCAAAACGCGGTCGAACCCAAAACACGGCCGCGGAACCGAACCCAAAACCAAAACACAAAACCCGAAAAATTTCAGGCGCTCATCTCTACTATTTAGTGGAACTCAGGCAATGTAATGGCATGCATAATTTTCCCGTCTTCAGTGTCTCATATCTGAGGTGTCACAGAATTTAGACTAGAAAAAGTAAAAAATTTACAGATCAACCAAAATGTGTCTTTTAGTACAGTAGGACCACAGTGTCAGAGAAAGTTACCCAAGTCCCATGATTAAATCAGTATACACACCCTAAATAATCCCCAGTTCTCCGGGAAGCAAAAGCAGTTTATAATGATTTAAATGATATGTGGCATGGCTGTATTCAGTGTGTAATTGCAACTGTATCTAATTATGTTACAGTGTATGGCTGGAATACATTGTAGCATGACATTTTTTATGCAAATACGGTTGCTATAACACATAGAATATAGCCATGCCGCTTATTATTTAAATCAGCATTAGCTGCTTGTGTGACTTAGAACATTCATTTGCATCTATGACGCATTTGTGTGTTTAAAAAAAAAACTATTACAGTACGTGGAGTATTTGGAAATTATACACAGAATATAGGCATGTCACATATCATTGGATTCAGTTGGAAATGTTTGTGCAATTTAGTACAGTACATTTATATGACATTAATACACATTTCCTGAGGTGAAAACAATGTAAAAATGACGTGTACAGTACAGCATTTTTACCGATTTAAAGTTTTTTTTTGTTTTTTTTAAGTGTCCATGTATATTGAAAAGTTTTTATTTATTACAAATGTGCTTGAAAAGTGTATTTTTAACTGATTTCTGACATTTTCATAACAAACTTGGCCAAAAAACCCACCTCTAAATTCTTTAAAAGTTTTTGGGCTGTTTTGTGTCTGACTTGCAATATCGGACTTCATTACATCTGCCGAGTTGTATACTTAACACGGGCAGAATATATGGATCTGTTTTTTTTTTATCAGCCTCTCTACTTTAAAACCAAAAGCATCTGAAAAAACTGCTTTGTGGGCGCTTTTACATTAGTCAACTTTACAAAGCCCAATGTTTTTTTTTAAATGACTTGAATAAGCCAAGGTGAAAATATCAAAAGATATAATCAATGGTGTAACAGGTCTTGAATTTTTAATCCAAAATTATGATTGCAGACTGTTTAATACTATATGGGTACCTATTGAGGTATGTAATAAGCGTACTATAACACAATGGTGGGTATTCACATTTTTTAAAAGTCAGTTGGGCGTTTGTGTTTTCCTATCTATCCTAGGAAAAAACAGACACCCAACTGACATTTTAAACAATTGAATTCCCCCAATATGTGATAAGTGTACTATACCACAGTGGGAAAGAGTGGGGTATTCTTGTACATATCCACTTGGAAAGCACCAGGTTTTAGGATCGCTGGTGTAACACCTGAAGCTGATGCTTTGTTGTCTTGATAGTTTTTAGTCAATGTCTGCTCAGGAAATAACAGAGGTGTCACAATTATGCATTTTATGTAAAAGGGTTCTTATCAGGATACTTTGAGTGTAAAGATTTTTCTGCTATGTACTAGACTTTGGTTCAATACAAATAAAATTCCATACACAAATAGGTATGTTACACAGTAATAGGATTTATATTGCAAATATAGAAAGACAGTGGATTCAGGTTTGTAGTATAACAATGTTGTTCTCAAAATACACAAGAATCTACAGTTATGTGGGTCAAAAACATAATAAGTATGATCAGAAATCTGATTAAATCACAAGAATGCGGTAATTAGCATCATTTGCATACCCAATGGGGTAATTCAGACCTGATTGCTGGGCTACTAACTTTTCTGTCCTGCGATCAGATAGGTGTCGCTCAAGGGGGAGTGCAAATTTGTCATGTAAGTGTGCGATCGCATGTGTATGCAGAGCTGCAAAAATCCAGTGTGTGCAGAATTACTCCTACAGTGAATTGAGAACAGGCTGATTGAGGCCGGAGCTGACGTCACACACCCAACCTGAAAACGCTTGGGACCATTTTCATTGTTCTGGACACTCCCCATAAACGGCCAGTTATCACCCACAATGGCCTCTTCCTGTCAATCACCTTGCAAACGCCTGTGCAATCAGAATTTTCACACCATACTGTCGCTGACAGGCGATGCCTTTTGTTGCTGGCCAACACTCATGTGCAATGCATATAATTGATCAAAATTGCAGCGGCATCCAGATCTTGGGGGTTATTCAGGTCACATCGTTTATCAATGAGGCTGCAACAAGGAAGGCTTTGGCTGCAATGTGCATGCACAGGCCCATCCTGTGAGCGCACTAGCAGCCAATGTAATATGATCGCATTGGATGCAAATGACTCTGCATGATTGATAGGCAGAGACATTCCTGGGGTGGGTGGGGGGTGGCAACAGAGCATTTACAGGGTGGCATCAGGGAAAAGCCGACAAGTCGGCAGCATTTTCAGGACTGCTGTGTGTCATCACACATGGCTGCTCTGATTTAAAAAATAGCGGATGGACTTCTATGGATGCAGCTCGGCTGTGTCGGCAGGAAGCAACCACAGCTTCTGTGACTGCACTGTAATTGCGCCACGATCCCAATTACAGCGTGATCACAGTGGGCGGGCGGTGGGTAACATACTGGGGGGCCTTGCCCTGTGATTGCAAGGATTGCAGGTTATGTTATAAAGCAGACTCTGCAATCCATACTGAATAGAGTCCCTTGTTTGAGCAATAAAATAATGCAGAATTGGACTGTGACCAATCTGCTTTTTGTGGTACAGAAAACACCAATATTTTCTGATTAAAATGCAGTAATAAAACAGAAGGTGGAAATAAACAATATGTCACAGTATTAGCCCAAGGATTTTTTGATCACTGTAATATCTCAGCCTTACTCATATGGCAGAATGAGGCAGAATTTAACATTATCTGTGTATCCTGCCTCCAAAACATATCACAGTGTCTAAGAGCATTGTTCAGTTTGAAGAGCAGATCTGTTGTTGTGCAATGTTTTGTTTGAACTGTGTGGTTACTGATATAATTCAGAGATAATTATATAGAGAATATAAGGAAAATCTGGAAGTCTCTCAAATAATATGTGGACCTTTTACCTATGCTTTTCAGATCATTAGGGTTACTGCACCTGGTATTCCCAGGGAGTCTCCCACCCAGGTACTGACCAGGCCTACCA
Organism: Pseudophryne corroboree; assembly: GCF_028390025.1. Lineage (NCBI taxonomy): Eukaryota > Metazoa > Chordata > Amphibia > Anura > Myobatrachidae > Pseudophryne > Pseudophryne corroboree. Next base: position 26,227 of record NW_026968625.1, read on the forward strand.
CTGATTTTCTTTCAAGATCAGATGAGATTGGGTGTATCCCGTGGAGCATGGCAGTAATCTGCTGAATGAGAGAGTGCCCATTCCAGTAGATGAGAGACACAGGGGCGTACCTCTGCTTTCCAAACTTAGGACCTTACTTAGTGAAGATTGCAAATTCTGCTTTTTAGCAGAATTTGCAATCCTTTGACTCACATGCTGGAGCTGCCAATCGCAGGGCAAGGCCACCCAGCATGCTAACCGCTGCCCAATCTGCAATCACACACTAATTGCAACCTTGCCACAATTATTTGCGCAATCGCAGAAAGTAGGGAAGCCTCCTGCTGGCACAGCTTGGCTGAGATGGCAGGAGGGTCACTATCATCTTTTTTAACAGAGTGGCTGCGTGTGACATCACGCAGTCATCCTGATAACGCTCACACTATACCCCTTTTCACGCTACCATGTCTCCGTTTCCATGCCGCCACCCCACAATGGTCCATCTCTGCCTGAAATGTAGCGTTGACACCCCGCAACTACCTCTGCCTTTCAATCAGGCAGAGGCATTTTGCAAATACTGCTGGTCACCCGATGTCAATGCAGGCACATGAGAAGGATGGGTCCTGAGCATGTGCTCACGGGGTGAATGCCAAAATTCTGATTGTATCACGATTTGCGATCCAACCTGAATTGGCCCCTTAGTGTGCAGGTGTGTCATTGCAGAGATTTAGCACTAGCACATTTGGATGAGAGGACACAGAAATATAGCAGAAGAAAATAGATTAGACATCCACACTTTTGCTTCTACTTACACTTTATCCTATTATGAAGTAGAGGAAAATGTATGAGAGATCTAACAGTGTGGGATCCCCAAAGGATAAAAAGGGGTATAAAGTAGAGATGAGCGGGTTCGGTTTCTCTGAAACCGAACCCGCACGAACTTCATGTTTTTTTTACGGGTCCGAGCAGACTCGGATCCTCCCGCCTTGCTCGGTTAACCCGAGCGCGCCCGAACATCATCATGACGCTGTCGGATTCTCGCGAGACTCGGATTCTATATAAGGAGCCGCGCGTCGCCGCCATTTTCACACGTGCATTGAGATTGATAGGGAGAGGACGTGGCTGGCGTCCTCTCCATTAGAAATTAGATTAGAAGAGAGAGAGAGATTGTGCAGAGTCAGACAGAGTTTACCACAGTGACCAGTGCAGTTGTTGTTAGTTAACTTTTATTTATTTTAATATAATATATCCGTTCTCTGCTATATCCGTTCTCTGCCTGAAAAAAAACGATACACAGCAGCAGCCAGTCACACAGTGTGACTCAGTCTGTGTGCACTCAGCTCAGCCCAGTGTGCTGCACATCAATGTATAAAAGGCAAAGCTTATAATAATTGTGGGGGAGACTGGGGAGCACTGCAGGTTGTTATAGCAGGAGCCCCCAGGAGTACATAATATTATATTAATTTAAAATTAAACAGTGCACACTTTTGCTGCAGGAGTGCCACTGCCAGTGTGACTAGTGGTGACCAGTGCCTGACCACCAGTATAGTAGTATATTGTTGTATGTATTGTATACTATCTCTTTATCAACCAGTCTATATTAGCAGCAGACACAGTACAGTGCGGTAGTTCACGGCTGTGGCTACCTCTGTGTCGGCAGTCGGAACTCGGCAGGCAGTCCGTCCATCCATAATTGTATTACAATATATACCACCTAACCGTGGTATTTTTTTTTCTTTCTTTATACCGTCGTCATAGTGTCATACTAGTTGTTACGAGTATACTACTATCTCTTTATCAACCAGTGTACAGTGCGGTAGTTCACGGCTGTGGCTACCTCTGTGTCGGCAGTCGGCAGGCAGTCCGTCCATCCATAATTGTATTATTATTATAATATATACCACCTAACCGTGGTTTTTTTTTCATTCTTTATACCGTCATAGTGTCATACTAGTTGTTACGAGTATACTACTATCTCTTTATCAACCAGTGTACAGTGCGGTAGTTCACGGCTGTGGCTACCTCTGTGTCGGCAGTCGGCAGGCAGTCCGTCCATCCATAATTGTATTATTATTATAATATATACCACCTAACCGTGGTTTTTTTTTCATTCTTTATACCGTCGTCATAGTGTCATACTAGTTGTTACGAGTATACTACTATCTCTTTATCAACCAGTGTACAGTGCGGTAGTTCACGGCTGTGGCTACCTCTGTGTCGGCAGTCGGCAGGCAGTCCGTCCATCCATAATTGTATTATTATTATAATATATACCACCTAACCGTGGTTTTTTTTTCATTCTTTATACCGTCATAGTGTCATACTAGTTGTTACGAGTATACTACTATCTCTTTATCAACCAGTGTACAGTGCGGTAGTTCACGGCTGTGGCTACCTCTGTGTCGGCAGTCGGCAGGCAGTCCGTCCATCCATAATTGTATTATTATTATAATATATACCACCTAACCGTGGTTTTTTTTTCATTCTTTATACCGTCGTCATAGTGTCATACTAGTTGTTACGAGTATACTACTATCTCTTTATCAACCAGTGTACAGTGCGGTAGTTCACGGCTGTGGCTACCTCTGTGTCGGCAGTCGGCAGGCAGTCCGTCCATCCATAATTGTATTATTATTATAATATATACCACCTAACCGTGGTTTTTTTTTCATTCTTTATACCGTCGTCATAGTGTCATACTAGTTGTTACGAGTATACTACTATCTCTTTATCAACCAGTGTACAGTGCGGTAGTTCACGGCTGTGGCTACCTCTGTGTCGGCACTCGGCAGGCAGTCCGTCCATCCATAATTGTATTATTATTATAATATATACCACCTAACCGTGGTTTTTTTTCATTCTTTATACCGTCGTCATAGTGTCATACTAGTTGTTACGAGTATACTACTATCTCTTTATCAACCAGTGTACAGTGCGGTAGTTCACGGCTGTGGCTACCTCTGTGTCGGCAGTCGGCAGGCAGTCCGTCCATCCATAATTGTATTATTATTATAATATATACCACCTAACCGTGGTTTTTTTTTCATTCTTTATACCGTCGTCATAGTGTCATACTAGTTGTTACGAGTATACTACTATCTCTTTATCAACCAGTGTACAGTGCGGTCGTTCACGGCTGTGGCTACCTCTGTGTCGGCAGTCGGCAGGCAGTCCGTCCATCCATAATTGTATTATTATTATAATATATACCACCTAACTGTGGTATTTTTTTTTCTTTCTTTATACCGTCGTCATAGTGTCATACTAGTTGTTACGAGTATACTACTATCTCTTTATCAACCAGTGTACAGTGCGGTAGTTCACGGCTGTGGCTACCTCTGTGTCGGCAGTCGGCAGGCAGTCCGTCCATCCATAATTGTATTATTATTATAATATATACCACCTAACCGTGGTTTTTTTTTCATTCTTTATACCGTCGTCATAGTGTCATACTAGTTGTTACGAGTATACTACTATCTCTTTATCAACCAGTGTACAGTGCGGTAGTTCACGGCTGTGGCTACCTCTGTGTCGGCAGTCGGCAGGCAGTCCGTCCATCCATAATTGTATTATTATTATAATATATACCACCTAACTGTGGTATTTTTTTTCTTTCTTTATACCGTCGTCATAGTGTCATACTAGTTGTTACGAGTATACTACTATCTCTTTATCAACCAGTGTACAGTGCGGTAGTTCACGGCTGTGGCTACCTCTGTGTTGGCAGTCGGCAGGCAGTCCGTCCATCCATAATTGTATTATTATTATAATATATACCACCTAACCGTGGTTTTTTTATACCACCTAACCGTGGCAGTCCGTCCATAATTGTATACTAGTATCCAATCCATCCATCTCCATTGTTTACCTGAGGTGCCTTTTAGTTCTGCCTATAAAATATGGAGAACAAAAAAGTTGAGGTTCCAAAATTAGGGAAAGATCAAGATCCACTTCCACCTCGTGCTGAAGCTGCTGCCACTAGTCATGGCCGAGACGATGAAATGCCAGCAACGTCGTCTGCCAAGGCCGATGCCCAATGTCATAGTACAGAGCATGTCAAATCCAAAACACCAAATATCAGAAAAAAAAGGACTCCAAAACCTAAAATAAAATTGTCGGAGGAGAAGCGTAAACTTGCCAATATGCCATTTACCACACGGAGTGGCAAGGAACGGCTGAGGCCCTGGCCTATGTTCATGGCTAGTGGTTCAGCTTCACATGAGGATGGAAGCACTCAGCCTCTCGCTAGAAAACTGAAAAGACTCAAGCTGGCAAAAGCACCGCAAAGAACTGTGCGTTCTTTGAAATCCCAAATCCACAAGGAGAGTCCAATTGTGTCGTTTGCGATGCCTGACCTTCCCAACACTGGACGTGAAGAGCATGCGCCTTCCACTATTTGCATGCCCCCTGCAAGTGCTGGAAGGAGCACCCGCAGTCCAGTTCCTGATAGTCAGATTGAAGATGTCAGTGTTGAAGTACACCAGGATGAGGAGGATATGGGTGTTGCTGGCGCTGGGGAGGAAATTGACCAGGAGGATTCTGATGGTGAGGTGGTTTGTTTAAGTCAGGCACCCGGGGAGACACCTGTTGTCCGTGGGAGGAATATGGCCGTTGACATGCCAGGTGAAAATACCAAAAAAATCAGCTCTTCGGTGTGGAGGTATTTCACCAGAAATGCGGACAACAGGTGTCAAGCCGTGTGTTCCCTTTGTCAAGCTGTAATAAGTAGGGGTAAGGACGTTAACCACCTCGGAACATCCTCCCTTATACGTCACCTGCAGCGCATTCATAATAAGTCAGTGACAAGTTCAAAAACTTTGGGTGACAGCGGAAGCAGTCCACTGACCAGTAAATCCCTTCCTCTTGTAACCAAGCTCACGCAAACCACCCCACCAACTCCCTCAGTGTCAATTTCCTCCTTCCCCAGGAATGCCAATAGTCCTGCAGGCCATGTCACTGGCAAGTCTGACGAGTCCTCTCCTGCCTGTGATTCCTCCGATGCATCCTTGCGTGTAACGCCTACTGCTGCTGGCGCTGCTGTTGTTGCCGCTGGGAGTCGATGGTCATCCCAGAGGGGAAGTCGTAAGCCCACTTGTACTACTTCCAGTAAGCAATTGACTGTTCAACAGTCCTTTGCGAGGAAGATGAAATATCACAGCAGTCATCCTACTGCAAAGCGGATAACTGAGTCCTTGACAACTATGTTGGTGTTAGACGTGCGTCCGGTATCCGCCGTTAGTTCACAGGGAACTAGACAATTTATTGAGGCAGTGTGCCCCCGTTACCAAATACCATCTAGGTTCCACTTCTCTAGGCAGGCGATACCGAGAATGTACACGGACGTCAGAAAAAGACTCACCAGTGTCCTAAAAAATGCAGTTGTACCCAATGTCCACTTAACCACGGACATGTGGACAAGTGGAGCAGGGCAGGGTCAGGACTATATGACTGTGACAGCCCACTGGGTAGATGTATGGACTCCCGCCGCAAGAACAGCAGCGGCGGCACCAGTAGCAGCATCTCGCAAACGCCAACTCTTTCCTAGGCAGGCTACGCTTTGTATCACCGCTTTCCAGAATACGCACACAGCTGAAAACCTCTTACGGCAACTGAGGAAGATCATCGCGGAATGGCTTACCCCAATTGGACTCTCCTGTGGATTTGTGGCATCGGACAACGCCAGCAATATTGTGTGTGCATTAAATATGGGCAAATTCCAGCACGTCCCATGTTTTGCACATACCTTGAATTTGGTGGTGCAGAATTTTTTAAAAAACCACAGGGGCGTGCAAGAGATGCTGTCGGTGGCCAGAAAAATTGCGGGACACTTTCGGCGTACAGGCACCACGTACAGAAGACTGGAGCACCACCAAAAACTACTGAACCTGCCCTGCCATCATCTGAAGCAAGAAGTGGTAACGAGGTGGAATTCAACCCTCTATATGCTTCAGAGGTTGGAGGAGCAGCAAAAGGCCATTCAAGCCTATACAATTGAGCACGATATAGGAGATGGAATGCACCTGTCTCAAGTGCAGTGGAGAATGATTTCAACGTTGTGCAAGGTTCTGATGCCCTTTGAACTTGCCACACGTGAAGTCAGTTCAGACACTGCCAGCCTGAGTCAGGTCATTCCCCTCATCAGGCTTTTGCAGAAGAAGCTGGAGGCATTGAAGAAGGAGCTAACACGGAGCGATTCCGCTAGGCATGTGGGACTTGTGGATGCAGCCCTTAATTCGCTTAACAAGGATTCACGGGTGGTCAATCTGTTGAAATCAGAGCACTACATTTTGGCCACCGTGCTCGATCCTAGATTTAAAGCCTACCTTGGATCTCTCTTTCCGGCAGACACAGGTCTGCTGGGGTTGAAAGACCTGCTGGTGACAAAATTGTCAAGTCAAGCGGAACGCGACCTGTCAACATCTCCTCCTTCACATTCTCCCGCAACTGGGGGTGCGAGGAAAAGGCTCAGAATTCCGAGCCCACCCGCTGGCGGTGATGCAGGGCAGTCTGGAGCGACTGCTGATGCTGACATCTGGTCCGGACTGAAGGACCTGACAACGATTACGGACATGTCGTCTACTGTCACTGCATATGATTCTCTCAACATTGATAGAATGGTGGAGGATTATATGAGTGACCGCATCCAAGTAGGCACGTCACACAGTCCGTACTTATACTGGCAGGAAAAAGAGGCAATTTGGAGGCCCTTGCACAAACTGGCTTTATTCTACCTAAGTTGCCCTCCCACAAGTGTGTACTCCGAAAGAGTGTTTAGTGCCGCCGCTCACCTTGTCAGCAATCGGCGTACGAGGTTACATCCAGAAAATGTGGAGAAGATGATGTTCATTAAAATGAATTATAATCAATTCCTCCGCGGAGACATTGACCAGCAGCAATTGCCTCCACAAAGTACACAGGGAGCTGAGATGGTGGATTCCAGTGGGGACGAATTGATAATCTGTGAGGAGGGGGATGTACACGGTGATATATCGGAGGGTGAAGATGAGGTGGACATCTTGCCTCTGTAGAGCCAGTTTGTGCAAGGAGAGATTAATTGCTTCTTTTTTGGGGGGGGTCCAAACCAACCCGTCATATCAGTCACAGTCGTGTGGCAGACCCTGTCACTGAAATGATGGGTTGGTTAAAGTGTGCATGTCCTGTTTTGTTTATACAACATAAGGGTGGGTGGGAGGGCCCAAGGATAATTCCATCTTGCACCTCTTTTTTCTTTTCTTTTTCTTTGCATCATGTGCTGATTGGGGAGGGTTTTTTGGAAGGGACATCCTGCATGACACTGCAGTGCCACTCCTAGATGGGCCCGGTGTTTGTGTCGGCCACTAGGGTCGCTTATCTTTCTCACACAGTCAGCTACCTCATTGCGCCTCTTTTTTTCTTTGCGTCATGTGCTGTTTGGGGAGGGTTTTTTGGAAGGGACATCCTGCGTGACACTGCAGTGCCACTCCTAGATGGGCCCGGTGTTTGTGTCGGCCACTAGGGTCGCTTATCTTACTCACACAGCGACCTCGGTGCAAATTTTAGGACTAAAAATAATATTGTGAGGTGTGATGTGTTCAGAATAGGCTGAAAATGAGTGTAAATTATGTTTTTTGAGGTTAATAATACTTTGGGATCAAAATTACCCCCAAATTCTATGATTTAAGCTGTTTTTTAGGGTTTTTTGAAAAAAACACCCGAATCCAAAACACACCCGAATCCGACAAAAAAAATTCGGTGAGGTTTTGCCAAAACGCGGTCGAACCCAAAACACGGCCGCGGAACCGAACCCAAAACCAAAACACAAAACCCGAAAAATTTCAGGCGCTCATCTCTAGTATAAAGAGAGGATTTTACCCTCTCTAAAGCATCATATCATTTTTGAGGCAAAGAATCGGATTGGATGAGCACAGTAACCAAGATGAGCTATCTAGATAGTTTCCAATTTAGTGGGATAGTGACATTTAAACAAGCCCTCTACAAGTGAAAAGGCCATTTGGACAGGTACCGGGCAGTGCACAACCCGGACCCACCTCTGGGGTACCTTGGTATCATATGCACTCATTTGGGTTTCTAATTCTTTAATTATTTTTGTACTATTTATACCACGGTAATGATCAATAATCTTTGTAAATTTAATAAGCAAACTGGATACAACACAGATATTTTTATGAGACATAGCACTAAGGAAATTACTAGCACATGTGAAGATTGCAATATTAATAAAATAAGAAACTGAGACATGGATCCACATTGAAAATAAATGAGATAAAGTAAAGTCTGACGTCAGACCATCAGCAACAAGGAGATTTATATAGACACCAGAGGGAACCAGGGAATCAGAAGTGGATGTCTGAGGTCAATTTAAAACAATCCCACATTATATTAGTAAAATTTTCATCTAAAAATGCCTGATGTGTCTATACTGAGAGGACAGTAGTAGGTGGACTTGGAGGTGTTGGAGGGACGGTGGAGGTCATAGTCCTCTAGCTTAGAGGAACAGCCAGGCTAGAGCAGTGGAGTTGTAACAACTGAGGCAGTGTGGGAAGTATGGAGTCCTCCTTCATAGACTCACCACCTGCTGTCCCCCACCAAGCTCTCAGGCTGCTTCCTGATTCAAGCGATGCAGAGGTTGGAATCACCAGTGACCCCAGGAAGCCACCATGCTGCAGAGGAGGAAAACACCTGTAGCTCTGGAGGCCAGTAACCAAGATGGCTCCTGCAATCAGAGCAGTCCGACTGTGCACCAGAATGTAGAGAGCAAGCAGGAGGAGTTCTGCTGATTGTGAGTAGAACAGGCAGCCAAGGGTTCTTGTTTCTGGATGTCAGCTGCAGGAAGAAATGGAGGTCCCGGCTCTGATAGGGTGAGTAGGAAGCAACAAGCAGGGATGTTATAAGCATCCCGCTGCTTTGTCATGTGAACCCCCCGACTTGTGGCAAACAGGCAGTAAGGGTAGGGCTTTGTAAGTGAGGTAGATGGTCATTGTGCTATGATGGAGCCAATATGGAGCAAGAGCTCATACAAGGCACATCTGCTCTAATAGCTGACCAGGCCACGCCCCCATACAATACATCTTTGGACACAGCAGCGATGCTAATGCTGCGAGAGACATCTGTAGGAAAAAGACACCTCCTGCCAGCATCTGCATCTGAGTGCTGCATCTGAAGGTGTAGGAGAAGAGAAAAATAGTATGTGGGTACAATTATTAAGCTTCAGTGCTCACCTATGAATTAGTGATGTGAGCTCTGGATCTATATGAAATCTCTTCAGGCTAGCTTGTTACATTCCAGAACTGCTCACTCAACCTTCATAAGCTTTCCTATCCAGTTACATCCCCTCTGTACAGTCACCACATATTCTCTGTCTTTCATTTCCCATCCTCCTGACCCAAGGCCAACATCACTGTGCGACCTTATTATACATCCCACCAAGAAACTTGCCATCTGGTGGACAATTATGCAATAGATAGCACCTATCCTTAAGTATCAACGCCTATTTCCCAAGAGATTGTAAGCTTGCGAGCAGGGCCCTCCTACCTCTATGTCTGTCTGTTATTATCCAGTTTTGTTTTATCATTGTTGTTTCCAAATGTAAATCACAACAGAATACCCTGCTCTATATAAGAAACTGTTAAATAAATAAATCAAAAAATACGTTCAGTACAACACGTCAAAGATTTTATCTTCTGTATTATTTGTTCATCCATTATGCTTATAATGTATGTGTCATTTTGTGCTGCAGGATTATAAACAGCAACATTGTATGTTTTTTATTATAAATGTATTATGTTATATTGTATCTAGTATGTCTTATGTTTGAAAGATCTACTGATGCTGCTTTCAGACATGTGACCCGGGAATTTACTGGGTTTAGCAAGCCTGCAAATTCCAGAATCTCTGCTCCATGACCCTGATCAGGAGCAAGGTCATGGACTCAGGTTGTTTTTCTTTCACACATGCAGAAATCCTGGGTTGATGTGTGTACGCATGCAGAAACCCAGTATATAGCTGCATGTGTGAAAGAGGTAATAGAAAGCTTAATTTGCATTACCACTTGCCTGGCATGGACACATCAGATGCAACCACACCAGGCTGGGCTTTCCCTGATATGGCTGCACCTAATGCGACCAGCCAGAAAGCTCACTGTGCGGCTGCAGGAAGAGAAGCTTCCTGGATCCCTTTCCCCCAAGTGCTTGCCGTGCTGCCTATCACTGCTGATCAGCCAGCCCAGCAGAACGTCCCACTCAGCGGCTGAATACATTAGCATCTGCTGGGGAAATGTACATAAAAGCAGCCCCTCACCTCCCCTGAGGAGCTCCAGAGGCTGTAGAGAGGATCTTGTGTCAGGAAACTGAAGTAGCGATGGTCACAATGTTCAGATTATCGATGGAAGCCATGTTCAAACATCAATGTTTATACCAATGTTTCTTTAATGTTATTTCTTTTAAAGAAAATTGTATTGGACATACTTTAAATATATGTTCTTAACCTAATTCAGTCATAGAGAAAACCCCCAAAATTACCCTAACCCTAAAATATTCAGCAGTTAAGTGGTTAATGAGTTACCAATTGGTGTAAAACACCTGTGAATAATCTAGTAGCCCACTATTTATGGCAGATCTGGTGTCTATGGACATGTTTCTGCCTCCTTAATAAAATGCAGTCTGCAGAGAGATTCACTAAGGATTACAGACTTTCACTTCTCTGGAATTGCTACTTTCCTCATCACTTTTAAGCCCTTTTATTCATATAGGCAGCAGGAAAATATTCTCCTCATTATTGTACCATCTACCTGGCTTAACCCTCAGTCAGACACAGCTGGCCTGACAGACACAGCAAAGCTGTTCTCGCTCCCCTCTCCGCCCCAAGGGGGTGCATGGGTCTGTCCCTTCTAGTACCTTCCTATCTCTAGGTGCTGTTCAAAACCCCCCTAGTCAGTTATCCCGCCACCTGCGTGGATTGCAGTAGTGACCCTCCTGGCCTCTCAGGACCATTACACCACTGCATCACTGTGCCAATGCATCTCTACTGCTGAACTTTCCTACAGTGGTTCTGAGTGACACTGACTCTACTGTGCCTATACATTATTTCAAGTTTTGTTCATAAATTAAATGATCATTTGATTTTTTTGTTATAAAAACTGAAGGAAATGTGGTGGCGGCTCTTAAATTTCAGTATTTTTGTTTTACTTACTTTGAGGTTAATAAATTTGTTTTTTTATCAGATTTGAATATTCTTTCTTTGTACATCCTAATGAAGGTCACTGATCACTATAAGAGCGTTAGAATTTAGTTAATTAGGTGGTAATGATGATTTTCTAACAGGCGTCTGTCAGGTGCACTGCGTCTGACCCCCGGAGTCCCAGAGGTGCGCCTGACTGAGGGGTAACACTCTGCATATGCATTGGTCTCTAGCACAGAGCTGTGTTGCACCTGACAGCGCTTTCAGTGACCATCACCCCCCCCCCCCCCCCCCCAGCACATGGGGCTGCACCACCTGAACCAGAATTACAGCTCGAGACAGCTTTCAGCAATATCACTGGTCCCCGTATATATGGGACTGCCTGTGACCTTAGTAGGGACCTGCAAAACACACGACCACCTGCAGACTGATTGGCTTCTATCTGCTGCCAGGATTATAATATTTAGCAGCTACAGTGATTGATATCCTGAACTACAGCGCTGCTACAGCATAGTCTATCATATTCTCCACTGAGTTCTCCTGTATTCTCCTGCACAAGCTGCAGATTCACCTGATTACAGACCTGGGCAGCACTGAGGTGTCTCAGCAGCTAGTATAGCCCATACACTTATTAGAGACAGAGCAGCATTGATTAGCAGGACTTTCTATAATTGGGCAATTAATGATGAATTCTAATTGACACACATATACATATACTTTTTAAGAAACAAGATATTTGCTATTCATTGTCTATTGTACTTTTGTGTGCAATGCCACCTACTATGCTTCTCTTTTTCCTATGTTGGTGTGAGAGGATCAGCAATCCTCAGGAGGTGTGCAGCAGCAGCAGCAATGTGTAATTGTTTCTGGGGCTTCCAGTGCTATTGGTGCCAGGATAACCTATTCTCTTTATCTGAAGGTGGATCATTGGCTCACAGGTTGTGGTGATGGCAGCATCAGTCATCTGAGTAAGCTCAGCGGGGAGCAGGAGATCTGTATCACAAGATGCAGAACAAGGTTTCGGCACTGCCAGTAAATAGAGTGACTTTTTCCCCTTTTCGGGAATGCAAGCCAGCTCGGCCCACCCTCAAACACCAGAAGAATATTAATCATGCTACCCCTCTTGAGGCACTGCATTTGATTACACAGGACCCGTTCTGCAGGTTGGGTCCTACGTATGCACAGTCTACCCACAGATAGATTTCTACAAGAGGAGGCATGACTAACTAGATGCCAGGGTAAATATTAGTGCTAGAAGCCTTCCACAATGCAACATAAGTTCTTAGTGACCTGAATAAATTATAAAGAACAGACTTACATGTATAAATGAAGTTCTGTCATCATAATATCAAGACACCCTAAGTTATCCTAATAAAGCTCCCAGCAGCTAAGGATTGCCCTGTGTTCCTCAATTATAAAAACCAACATAATACATAAATATTAAATATTTAAATGAACTAATGTAATTTAATGACTGCATGAGATATCAAAATTCAAAGTATGTTGGCAACGAAAGAACGGCTAAAAACAACCCTAACCCACAAACAAATCCCACTCTATAAAAACTGAAGCAAACCATCTAAAACACAAAAGGTATCCACTCAACCTCCTTGTTGACTACCCGCCCGTAAAGGAGATGAGGCTGCCCCCATAAAAATATAGTAACATAGTAACATAGTACAGTATCTAAGGTTGAAAAAAGACAATTGTCCATCAAGTTCAACCTATTGGTCGTCTCCTATGCAGTTTTCTTTCAGGACTAATTTTGTCTCATGCTGATGTCAGCTGTTTTGTTTTAAAGACAGCCATTTTGTTTTAATACCTATAGTGCGTGACTAAGCACCATAACCCTGAATATCCTTATCCATTAGAAATTTATCTAACCCATTCTTATGGGTGTTGACTGAGTCGGCCGTTACTACTTCCTCAGGCAGGGAATTCCGAACATGTATTATCCTTACTGTGAAAAAACCCTTTCACCGCATTGTGCAGAATCTCCTCTCCTCTAGCCTAAGCGAGTGCCCACGTGTCCTCTGAGCTGATCTTATCAAAAACAGGTCCCGCGCAAGCTCTGTGTCACTTATATATTTATAGATGTTGGTCATGTCCCCTCTTAGTTTCCTCTTTTCCAGTGTAAACATGCCTAGCCTTGCAAACCTTTCCTCATATTCCAGTGTCTCCATTCCCTTAATTAGTTTGGTCGTCCGCCTCTGAACCTTTTTAAGCTCAAGAATATCCTTTTTGAAGTATGGTGCCCAAAATTGTACACAGTATTCTAGATGTGACCTCACTAATGATTCATATAATGTTATTATAACACTCTCGTTCCTTGCATCAATTCCCCATTTTATGCATGCTAATATCTTATTAGCCTTCTTTGCTGCAATCCTACTTTTGGTACTGTTACTTAGTTTGCTATCTATGTGAACACCCAAGTCATTTTCCAGTACAGAATCCCCTAATATTACCCCATTTAGTATGTAGGCGTTGTTTTTGTTCTTGTTTCCACAATACATTACCTTACACTTGTCGGTATTGAATCTCATTCTCCATTCTCCATTTCATCATTCTGAAGAGACTCGGCATCCCCCTCCGTATTTATAAACTTACACAATTTTGTATTGTCTGCAAAGATTGACACCATGCTCTCTAGACCTATTGTTAGGTCATTAATTAAAATGTTAAACAATAGTGGTCCAAGTACAGACCCTTGTGTCACACCACTTAGCACTTCAGTCCAATTTGAAAATGATCCATTAACTACAACACGTTGCTCCCTATTAGCTAACCAATTTCTGATCCAAGTGCATATTGTGCTCCCTAGCCCTATTTCTTGTAGCTTTTAGATAAGTCGCATGTGCAGTACTGTGTCAAAAGCTTTGGCAAAGTCTAAAAAGATTATATCCACCTCCTTACCCTGATCAAGGTTCACACTTACTGTTTCATAAAAGCCAAGTAAGTTGGTTTGACATGATCTATCCTTAACAAATCCATGTTGGTTACTTTTAATGATCTAATTGGCATCAAGGAACTTCTGAATACTATCCCTTAGAATACCTTCCAATACTTTCCCCACTATAGATGTAAGACTAACTGGTCTATAATTACCCGGTTCGGCTTTACTTCCCTTTTTGAATATTGGCACCACCTCCTCCGCTATACACCAGTCCTTGGGAACCATACCTGATATAACTGAATCTTTGAAAATCAAAAATAGTGGTCTTGATAGATCAGAATGAAGCACCATAAGATCCCTTGGGTGAATTCCATTGGGTCCAGGTGAGTTATTAATCTATACATTTTTTAATTGGTTACAGACTACCCCTCAGTTAAATAAGCATTTAGCAATGGGACATTATTTTTGTTGAGATTATGTGTTAGACCCTGCATTTGGTCTTCTCTGGTAAATACCATTGAAAAAAACTCAGTTAGTTTGTTCGCTATGTCATTATCATTTTTGATTAAGACTCCCAACTTATCTTTTAGAGGGCCTATACTCTCCATCTTTGATGTCTTGCTGTTTCTGTATTTTAAAAAAAATGGAATTTGCTTTTGTTTCCTTTTCTACAAGTTTTTTAGTTTCTACTTTAGCCGTTCTAATTTCTTTTTTGCATATTTTGTTACAATCCTTATAACGCTGAAATAACTCTGCATTCACTTCAGATTTGTATTTTTTGAATGCTCGACTTATTTTGCCCATTAGCTCCTTTATCTTTTTGTAAAGCCGGACCAGCAGATGTACACCAGTCAACGAAGGTGAGCACACCTAAAATCAACCAACAATCGAACTCTAACCAATTTCTTAATCCAAAAACAGGTAACTTGCTGTTCTTTCCCGCCAAAAACAATATTTCTGCTGACCGAAAAACCGACACAAAAATAGCCAACGAAGAAACACCACCAGCAACATACAACAAAATTGGGAGGGATGGTGGGAAGATTGAAACAAAAGAGGCTGACCCAGCCCCCATCACCAGACTCAAAATACTACTAACCACCCCCACCATTGTCTCCTATAGGACAAAAAACTCAACCCATAATGTCTCCCACAGGCCCACCCCCAGCCTATGAGGACAAGGCCAGCTCTACTACTAGGCAGATTTAGGCAGCTTCCTATAGGTGTTATGATTCCAGCACTCCTGACCGGAGGAGATTCTATGACAAGGACCAGATCGCTGGAATGGAATGCAGGTAATGGGAGCTGGAAAGACTAGTTGCCCCTGGCGCCCTAACTCTATTGTCTCACCCATGCTATCGGAAATCCCCTGCGAGACTATGGTTTCTTGAGCCCCTGGCAGCCACGTTTGAAGGGCGGATTATGTCTGACCAACTCCGGTGCCCCCCGGTCTTAGAGAGAGACAAAGGGAAATCCGAGGCAGGATGATAACAAGAGGACCTCTGACTGACAACAGGCCAGGGGCAACAAGCTAACTAACAAATCCTGAAGTATGTGCGGAAACCCGCCAGGGAAAAGGACAACCAAAATCCACTTGTCCAATACTCCTACACAGCACCGCCGGATACCAGAGTGGACCTGTGGAAGCGGAACCCTCCGCGAAATGCTCCAAAACACAAATAATAAATAATAAAGCGGACAAGCCGCAACACACGGCAAGGCCGCGACTCACGAACACCACTGGATGTTATATGGTGATTAGTCAGGACTCCAGGAATAAGATGACAAACTTCCGAGTTCAGGACTTCCGAATACTGGAATGACCGGATACAGCAAGAATGGAACAGACTCTCAGCAAACAGAGACAGCATGCAGGAAGCTATTACCGGCGTCTGTGAGAAGCCCTGGGAGTGTATTTAACAAGGAGTCCTCCAATCAGCTGCCAAAAGGCTGATTAGAATAAATGCCGTGCAGCTGCCTTGCTGCACGGCCAGAGAGCAGGTGAATACATTAACTCCTAAAGCCTAGCAATGGGGAACGCGGTCCGCCAGTGGCGTCCCCGTTGCTAGGGTCCATGCGGCTCAGCGCGCCCGGCGTCCAGCGTTGCCAGGGAGCCGGCGGCTGTCCGCGTACGGCGTCCCCGGTTGCTAGGCGCCGAGCCGCACCGACGAGCGGACCCCGGCGCCTAACAGTACCCCCCCCCTTGAGGAGGGGTCAAGGAACCCCTAAAGCCAGGCTTCCAAGGAAATTCCCGAAAAAATGCCCTCTTGAGCCTTGGGGCATGAAGATCCTTACCCAGGACCCAGGACCTTTCCTCTGGACCATAACCTCTCCAGTGAACCAGAAAAATAAGCCGGCCCCTGGACAACTTGGAATCGAGAACCTTCTCCACCAGGAACTCCTGTTGTCCCTGTACATCCACTGGAGATCTTCCCTGAGAGATCTTCCGAGGAAATTTATTGGAAGAAATGTATGGCTTCAACAGGGAGCAATGAAACGTATTACCAATCCGAAGAGATTTTGGTAAACGTAACCGGAAAGCAACTGGGTTAGCTTTTTTAATGATATGAAATGGTCCAATAAATTTGGGTCCCAACCTAGCTGAAGATTGTCGAAGTCTAATGTTACGAGTCGACAACCATACCCTATCTCCCACCTTAAAATTGCAAGGACGTCGGAGTCGGTCAGAAATTTTTTTCTCTCGAAAGGCCGCTTTTCTGAGAGCAAGGTGCACTTTTTTCCAAATGGCTCTGAGATGGGAGGTTAAGGTTAGCGAGGAAACTGAGGAATGTTGAAAAAAAGAATTAGCTCTGGGGTGAAAACCAAAAACTGAAAAGAATGGAGACACGTTGGTGGAGGAATGACAAGAATTATTGTAAGCAAACTCCGCCAATGGAAGAAACTCGGACCAATCATTCTGGAGTTTGGCTGAGTACAAACGCAAATACTGTTTCAATGATTGGTTAACTCGCTCGGTTTGCCCGTTGGACTGTGGCTGGTAACCAGATGTTAATGACAATCTCATCTTTAATGAAGCACAAAAACACTTCCAGAATTGTGCAATGAATTGTGGACCCCGATCAGAAACAATATCAGTGGGCAACCCATGAAGTCTGAAAACATGGCGGAGAAACAACACTGCCAATCCTTGGGCAGATGGCAGTCGGGGAAGGGCAATAAAATGAGCCATCTTGCTAAAACGGTCTACTACCACCCAAATGACTCTGCATCCAGCTGAAAGGGGAAGGTCCACCACAAAATCCATGGAAATATGAGACCATGGCCTGAGAGGGACATTCAAGGGCATAAGTTGCCCGATAGGCAAGGAACGGGGAACCTTATGCTGTGCACAAACCTGACATGAAGAAACAAACTCCTTAACGTCTTTAGAAAGACCAGGCCACCATACTGAGCGGGAGACTAACTCCAATGTCTTAGAGATCCCTGGATGCCCGGAAACTTTGTTATCATGGAACTCAGTCAAAACAGTAGCTCTCAAGAACTCAGGGACGTAAAGACGACCAGCAGGAGTATTTCCAGGAGCTTGGTGTTGAAGCTTTTTTAACTGGGTAAATATATCTTGTGTGAGGCCTGCCCAAATGACTGAAGATGGAAGTATGGGAGTAACAGGACTGTTATCATGAACCGGAAGAAAACTGCGTGACAGAGCATCTGCCTTGGTATTCTTGGAACCTGGCCTGAAAGTTATAATAAATTTGAAACGAGTAAAGAACAAAGCCCAACGAGCCTGCCGGGCATTCAGCCGCTTAGCTGATTCGATGTATTGCAGATTCTTATGGTCAGTCAATACTGAAATGGTATGTGTTGCTCCCTCCAGCCAATGCCTCCACTCCTCGAAAGCCCATTTTATTGCCAGTAATTCCCGGTTACCAACGTCATAGTTTGATTCAGCGGAGGAGAATTTCCTGGACATAAAGGCACAAGGATGTAGTTCCTGAGACTCTGGATCCTTTTGAGATAGTATAGCCCCTACTCCAACCTCTGAGGCATCAACCTCCACAACGAAGGGCAATCCTGGATTGGGATGTCTAAGGACTGGAGCCAAGACAAAAGCTTGTTTCAAGGCCCGAAAGGACAACTCCGCTTCACGCGACCAGTTGGTAGGATCCGCTCCTTTCTTTGTCAGGGCCACAATGGGAGCAACCAGGTCGGAAAAAGAATGAATGAACCTCCTGTAATAATTCGCAAACCCTAAAAAGCGCTGAATTGCTTTTAAATTGGTGGGTTGCGCCCAACTAAGGATGGCCTGGAGCTTCTTTGGTTCCATGAAAAATCCCCAAGGGGAAATAATGTATATACCTCCGTGACATGAAACTCGCATTTCTCCAGTTTGGCATATAGATGATTCTCACGTAACTTTTGAAGAACCTGACGCACCTGGGTAACATGTTGTTCAATAGAGTCAGAATAAATCAGGATGTCGTCTAAGTAAACGACCACGAATTTCCCTAGGAAGTCACAGAGCACATCGTTAATGAGGTCCTGGAAAACTGCTGGAGCGTTAGACAAGCCGAACGGCATCACTAGGTACTCGTAGTGACCTGACTGAGTACTGAAGGCTGTCTTCCACTCATCTCCGGACCTGATTCGGATGAGGTTATACGCTCCTCTTAGATCAATTTTGGAAAAAATCACAGCCGAACGCAGCTGATCAAAGAGGACAGAAATCAGCGGCAGAGGATAAGTATTTTTAACTGAGATTTTATTTAGGGCTCTATAGTCAATGCAAGGTCTGAGCGAGCCATCCTTTTTCTCCACAAAGAAGAAGCCTGCACTTAAAGGAGATTTAGATGGCCTAATAAATCCTTTCCCTAGGCTCTCTTTAACATAGTCATTCATGGCCGCAGTTTCTGGCCCGGATAAAGCATATAACCTTCCCTTTGGCAATGCGGCACCAGGAATTAGCTCAATGGCGCAATCATAATGCCGATGGGGAGGCAGAATGTCTGCATTGCCCTTGGAGAACACATCAGCAAACTCCTGGTACTCCACGGGAATGAGTTCAGGAATTGCAGCAGCTATTCTGACTGGAAACGAAATACATTCCTTATCACAAAAGGCACCCCATTGAGAAATCTCCCCTGACCGCCAATCAATGGTGGGATTGTGAAAGGCCAGCCAAGGGTGACCCAGAACCACTGGAACTGCTGGGCAATGGGTAAGAAGAACTCGATTTTTTCAGAATGAAGAGCTCCTACCGTAAGTAGTACAGGGGGTGTACAGAGGGAAATAACCCCATTGGACAGTGGACTCCCATCTAAGCCATGCATGGTGACACTCCTACCCAAAGATAACTGAGGAATGCCTAAGGCCTTAGCCCAAGTTAAATCCATAAAGTTTCCTGCGGCTCCACTGTCGACAAAAGCCGACACCGAGGAACTGAGGCTGCCAAAGGAAACCTTAGCTGGGACTAAAAGGGAGTTATTCGAGGAGATAAGCTGCAGACCTAGGTGAACCCCCTCACAATTCACCTGGTCAAGGCGTTTCCCGACTTATTCGGACAATTACGAGCAAAATGTCTCTTACCCCCACAGTACAAACAAAGACCAGAGTTTTGCCTTCTGGCTCTCTCTTCAGGAGACAACCGGGAGAGACCCATCTGCATGGGCTCCTCTATGTCCTCAGGGATGGAATATACACACGGAGATGACCTGACCGTTGCTCCTTTTTCAGCCTTCCGCTCTCTGAGACGACGATCAATCTTAATAGAAAGCTCCATAAGTTTATTGAGAATCTCAGGAGCGGGATACTGGAGGAGACTGTCTTTAACAGATTCTGATAAGCCGAGGCGAAACTGACTGCGCAGGGCTGGGTCATTCCAGCCACAGTCGTTCGACCACCGGCGAAACTCCATACAATAAACCTCTGCAGGATTCCTACCCTGTCTGAGAGCGCGCAACTGACCTTCAGCGGATGCCTCTCTATCAGGGTCATCATATAACAGTCCTTAAGACCAAAAAAAAGTGTCTACTGACAACAACACCAGATCATCTGCTTTTAAACCAAATGCCCAAGTCTGGGGATCCCCCTGGAGCAAAGAAATAATAATCCCGACCCGCTGAGATTCAGTACCCGAGGAGATCGGTCTTAAACGAAAATAAAGTTTACAGGATTCTTTAAAATTAAAAAACTCTTTTCTATCACCAGAAAAACGGTCAGGCAAATGCATTTTTGGTTCAGGAACTACCCTCGGGGAAGTTCGTAAAAGATCTTCCTGCGACTTCACCCGAAGGGAAAGATCCTGAACCATCTGAGTAAGTTCTTGAATCTAATGCAAAAAACAAATACTCAAAATAGGCGCTGAGTGTGGTTTCATACAGTCAAAGAAATTCAATACTTAAAGTCCATATGTACGATAATGGAAAGAAGAGTCCAACTTCAATAAGAACCTCCTGTAGAGATGCTGTTGAATCTTCTGATCCACAGATAACTCACGATGATATGAAATGGAAAAACAAATGGAAAATCATGGTGTGGTATGTCCAATACCACTTCAATATTCTTTCAGACAATTAAGCCAAATATTCAAGGGTGGCGTACCCCACTCACAATGAAAAAGCCCCATTCACGGGGAGAAATGCGTTGGAAAGGGTGCAGAACAGGTAGTATCACATATATTCAACACTTGGGAGTGTAGTTGTGCATTACATCTGGCTGGGATTGCCATTTTCGGCCGGCGGCTTAATACTGGCTTTGTCACTTCTACCCCTGAGTTGATATATGTGTGGTCTCCTGTTTATTTTGTTGTTTTTATTCCTATTTTAATAAACAAGTTTTTATCAATACGCCATTTGTCCATGATTGGATCAGAACATCTAAAGAAACCGTTATGGGAGGATCCAAACCATATTCTGAGTGAGTAATGGTATGCTTTCAATGTTATTGAATATCTTCATTATCCAGTCTAAAAAGATACCTTTATGTGTGGAGTCATACTCTTTCCATTGTGAGTGGGGTACGCCACCCTTGAATATTTGGCTTAATTGTCTGAAAGAATATTGAAGTGGTATTGGACATACTACACCATGATTTTCCATTTGTTTTTCCATTGCATATCATCGTGAGTTATCTGTGGATCAGAAGATTCAACAGCATCTCTACAGGAGGTTCTTATTGAAGTTGGACTCTTCTTTCCATTATCGTACATATGGACTTTAAGTATTGAATTTCTTTGACTGTATGAAACCACACTCAGCGCCTATTTTGAGTATTTGTTTTTTGCATTATTGTTTATAAGGGTAAGGTGGCCCTTTTTTCCTCAAGTGGCTGCACAAGTGTGTTTGCGCCTTGGGTTTCTGGTTATTTGTTTTTGGTATAAAGTTCTTGAATCTGACTGACTAAGAGCTGACCAGGATTTGGTCCTAACCCTGTTGGATTCATGAGGCCGACAAATTCTTACAAAAACTGAATAAGAAAAAATTAAACTCCGTTTAATTTTAAGTTTTGGTATGGCCGGTAATAATGTTATGATTCCAGCACTCCTGACCGGAGGAGATTCTATGACAAGGACCAGAGCGCTGGAATGGAATGCAGGTAATGGGAGCTGGAAAGACTAGTTGCCCCTGGCGCCCTAACTCTATTATCTCACCCGTGCTATCGGAAATCCCCTGCGAGACTATGGTTTCTTGAGCCCCTGGCAGCCACGTTTGAAGGGCGGATTATGTCTGCCCAACTCCGGTGCCCCCCGGTCTTAGAGAGAGACAAAGGGAAATCCGAGGCAGGATGATAACAAGAGGACCTCTGACTGACAACAGGCCAGGGGCAACAAGCTAACTAACAAAACCTGAAGTATGTGCGGAAACCCGCCAGGGAAAAGGACAACCAAAATCCACTTGTCCAATACTCCTACCCAGCACCGCCGGATACCAGAGTGGACCTGTGGAAGCGGAACCCTCCGCGAAATGCTCCAAAACACAAATAATAAATAATAAAGCGGACAAGCCGCAACACACGGCAAGGCCGCGACTCACAAACACCACTGGATGTTATATGGTGATTAGTCAGGACTCCAGGAATAAGATGACAAACTTCCGAGTTCAGGACTTCCGAATACTGGAATGACCGGATACAGCAAGACTGGAACAGACTCTCAGCAAACAGAGACAGCATGCAGGAAGCTATTACCGGCGTCTGTGAGAAGCCCTGGGAGTGTATTTAACAAGGAGTCCTCCAATCAGCTGCCAAAAGGCTGATTAGAATAAATGCCGTGCAGCTACCTTGCTGCACGGCCAGAGAGCAGGTGAATACATTAACTCCTAAAGCCTAGCAACGGGGAACGCGGTCCGCCAGTGGCGTCCCCGTTGCTAGGGTCCGTGCGGCTCAGCGCGCCCGGCGTCCAGCGTTGCCAGGGAGCCGGCGGCTGTCCGCGTATGGCGTCCCCGGTTGCTAGGCGCCGGGCCGCACCGACGAGCGGACCCCGGCGCCTAACAATAGGTGCCGGGAGCTGAAAGGGTGGCCTGCTGAGGCTGCCTGGAAGAAAAAAGAAAGATGTCTCTGAAAGACCAGTGTTCTACTGGCAGTCATAATGCAGAGCAGTGTGTGTGACCAGCTAGCTGATCAGGTACTCAGGCACACCTGACTCCCAGCCATAGAGGTAATCACCAAAGAGAGAGGAGGACAGAGCACAAGCACAGATGCAGTAACATGCCAGCGGTGTCAGCCTTTGCTGAGTTACTGCCACATAAATATAGCCAAACCACCTTGACCAGAGCCTCCTACATAGCACTAAATAAGAGCCAGAGCTGCCTGGCGGAGTAGGAGAAACTACTCCAAGGTGAGGGTAGAGCCCCCCCCCACCTCATACAGTGCTGGACTACCCGCACAGTGCAGAATTCTGTATCATGTATCCTGTATACACAAAAAGAAAACCAATAATAGCAGCGCTGAATTCAATTAATACTAAAAATTAAAAAATGAGATGGATTGAATGAAAACAGATTAAAAAATGAATTAATAACTCTGATTAATAACCAATTATAAGTCAATGTGACCACCGGCAGAATAAGTGAACCAGAAATGTCCGTTCCTTTTAAATAACTGGACACCAGTTTAGGCAGAATATACAGGCTTAGGAGCTGATTGCACAGTCCCGAAAAGGGTTATTACCGCTTCTTAGGCCGCTGGAGGGAGAAATATCCCATAGATGATCCTTCAATTGGGATTTGGTAGCATATTCTCAATCCTCACCAGTATGCGGAGCTTGACTTGCGGGATGGTCCTAAGTACGCCTGTTAAAATCCACCAAATAGCAAACTCTGGGCATCCAGTATGGTCCAGGCACTGGTTCAGCAACAAAGCAACGGTGATCAGGGTGGTACCTGACGCGTTTCGCTGCAGGTCCTGCAGCTTTTTCAAAGGTGATCTATCTTGTGTGGAGGCAGAGTATTTATACCTGTGGTGATCATTGATCAATCCACACCTGTTCTCACAATCCATCTCAATTAACCATAATTTTCATAAAAACACTTTGTTATTCATATATTTATTATCTCAATTTCATAAATATTAGACTCAGCAGGGCAAAAAACCTTTTTACTTGTTCCTAATTCAAATAAAAACAATTTACAATATTATTCCTCATATTTTACTTCCGGGTAAATGACCATGTGACCATGATATGTATGCAGTTGCTAGGCAACTGCATAATAACTTCTGGGTTATGTGGACACTATTTCCTGTTTCATTTTTTACTTACGGGTAGATGACCATGTGACCATGATATGTATGTAGTTGCTAGGCAACTGCATAATAACTTCCGGGTTATGTGGACACTATTTCCTGTTTCATATCATATAGGTAGAAACAACATCCACTAATGTATAAATGTAATGTTAGGGGATTTTGCAATAAAGGTTACTTTTCACCTTATTTTTTATTTTTTATTTTTTATTGTCGCATCTCTTTATTCGAACTGGCATCAGCATTCCTAGGTAACAAAAAAGGCGATTGCGGGATAACAACACGTGACTAGCCTCAGAGCTTCCGCTTATCTTTACTCGGGCTGGCATAGGCGTTGCTAGGTGACAGAGAAGCGTTCACGTGATATCAACACGTGACTCGCCTCGGGACTTCAGCTTATAATAAACAAGATGGGTTGCTAACGTTACTTATCTTTACTCGGGCTGGCATAGGTGTTGCAAGGTGACAGAGAAGCGGTCACGTGATATCAACACATTGTAGTCACGTGACAATCATTGCTTCCAAGAAATTTTAAAACGTAACATCAAGTGGGAATGTTAGAAGCCAGTCACGTGGGAATACCACGTGACTGCAACTCGTAACTTAGCAATCCATCTTGTTTACTATAAGCGGAAGTTTCGAGGCGAGTCACGTGTTGATATCACGTGACCGCTTCTCTGTCACCTAGCAACACCTATGCCAGCCCGAGTAAAGATAAGTAACGTTAGCAACCCATCTTGTTTATTATAAGCTGAAGTCCCGAGGCGAGTCACGTGTTGATATCACGTGACCGCTTCTCTGTCACCTAGCAATGCCTATACTAGCCCGAGTAAAGATAAGCGGAAGCTCTGAGGCTAGTAACGTGTTGTTATCACGCGACCGCCTTTTTTGTTACCTATGAATGCTGATGCCAGTTCGAATAGAGATGCGACAATAAAAAATAAAAAAATAAAAAATAAGGTGAAAAGTAACCTTTTTTGCAAAATCCCCTAACATTACATTTATAAATTAGTGGATGTTGTTTCTACCTATATGATATGA
Source organism: Pseudophryne corroboree (assembly GCF_028390025.1). Lineage (NCBI taxonomy): Eukaryota > Metazoa > Chordata > Amphibia > Anura > Myobatrachidae > Pseudophryne > Pseudophryne corroboree. The sequence goes on from NW_026968625.1 coordinate 51,014, forward strand.
AACAGGAAATAGTGTCCACATAACCCGGAAGTTATTATGCAGTTGCCTAGCAACTGCATTCATATCATGGTCACATGGTCATTTACCCGGAAGTAAAATATGAAACAGGAAATAGTGTCCACATAACCCGGAAGTTATTATGCAGTTGCCTAGCAACTGCATACATATCATGGTCACATGGTCATTTACCCGGAAGTAAAAAAAATGAAACAGGAAATAGTGTCCACATAACCCGGAAGTTATTATGCAGTTGCATAGCAACTGCATACATATCATGGTCACATGGTCATTTACCCGGAAGTAAAATATGAAACAGGAAATAGTATCCACATAACCCGGAAGTTATTATGCAGTTGCCTCACATGGTCATTTACCCGGAAGTAAAAAAAAAATGAAACAGGAAATAGTGTCCACATAACCCGGAAGTTATTATGCAGTTGCCTAGCAACTGCATACATATCATGGTCACATGGTCATTTACCCGGAAGTAAAATATGAGGAATAATATTGTTAATTGTTTTTATTTGAATTAGGAACAAGTAAAAAGGTTTTTTGCCCTGCTGAGTCTAATATTTATGAAATTGAGATAATAAATATATGAATAACAAAGTGTTTTTATGAAAATTATGGTTAATTGAGATGGATTGTGAGAACAGGTGTGGATTGATCAATGATCACCACAGGTATAAATACTCTGCCTCCACACAAGATAGATCACCTTTGAAAAAGCTGCAGGACCTGCAGCGAAACGCGTCAGGTACCACCCTGATCACCGTTGCTTTGTTGCTGAACCAGTGCCCGGACCATACTGGATGCCCAGAGTTTGCTATTTGGTGGATTTTAACAGGCGTACTTAGGACCATCCCGCAAGTCAAGCTCCGCATACTGGTGAGGATTGAGAATATGCTACCAACTCCCAATTGAAGGATCATCTATGGGATATTTCTCCCTCCAGCGGCCTAAGAAGCGGTAATAACCCTTTTCGGGACTGTGCAATCAGCTCCTAAGCCTGTATATTCTGCCTAAACTGGTGTCCAGTTATTTAAAAGGAACGGACATTTCTGGTTCACTTATTCTGCCGGTGGTCACATTGACTTTTAATTGGGTATTAATCAGAGTTATTAATACATTTTTTAATCTGTTTTCATTCAATCCATCTCATTTTTTAATTTTTAGTATTAATTGAATTCAGCGCTGCTATTATTGGTTTTCTTTTTGTGTATGCTTAGTTATCAGGATTGACTAATCCTGTTATATAGCAGCAGCATTAGAACAACAGCCCATATTGCGCCCGAGCACCGTTCTTGGTATTTTCCATCATGTATCCTGTACCCTTATGTCTCCAGGTCCAGTGTCCCTTCTTCCCTTCTTCACCCCCCTCATGTCCCTATGTCCTGTGATACCCCCTCCTACCTCATGTGCCACGGTCCTGTATCCTTAACTCCCCCTCTCCATCCATGTCCTATGTTACCACCTTCCTTCTCATGTGCCAAAGTCCTGTGAAAAACCACAAGGTCCTGTGTTCCCCCCTCATGTCCCCATATTCTGTGTCCTTCCTCCTGCTCTCCCTCTCCCTCATGTCTCCATCATGTCCAGTGACACCACCTCCCCCTTCATGTGCCCAGGACATGTCACTCCCCCTTATGTGCCTAGGTCATATGTACAATCTCTACCTCTCCCCCATGTCCCATGTCCCCACCTTACTCCTGATATGTCAAGGGCCTGTAAAAAAATAAACACGTCCTGTGTTAATGCACCCCCTCATGCCCCCGGGTCTTGTGTACCTTCCCCATATTTCCCATGTCATCCTCTCCCCCCTCATCTGACAAGAACATTTGTCATCCCCCTACGTCCTGTGTCACCCCACTTATGTCCACAGGTCCTGTGTCCCTCCTCCCCTCACCCCCTCATGTCTTGTTTCACCCCCTTCCCACTTCATGTTCCCAGGTCCTGTGTCACCTCCCCCTCCTCATGTCCCTAGGTCTTGTGCCTATCCTTCTTCTGCCCCACTTATGTCCCATGTCACCCCCCTCCCCCTCATGTACCTATTTCCCTTGTCTACTCCTCTCATGTACTCATGTCCTGTGTCCCTCCTCCCCTCCCACCCTTGTGTCCCGTTTCACCCCCTCACCTTTCATGTGCTCAGGTCCTGTGTCATGGCCTCACCAGGTTCATCCATCCCTGCAGCTCTTTGTGGACTCATGGGCAACAGGAGAGCGGTTAACAGCAGAATGTCCCAGAGCAGCACCATATGGACTCAGGTGAGTGTGATTGTGACAGCACTAGTTACACAGAAGCATCAGGAAGCGGTTACAATACCACCAGTTGGGATCCTGGTGATCACAATGCAGATGCTGGAATCCCGACAATTGGTGATATGCCAATGTCAGAACACCAGCAACAAAGGCTATTCTCCTTCTGTGGGTGTCCATGGCACCGGTAGACCAAAGTTCTGCCTAGGGTGCCACAAAACCTTGCACCGGCCCTGTATGAGGTTTATCCCACTCCTTTCATATTCTGTCATTTTGTTTTCTGTATTTACACAAGGTGAACTGGCAGTAATACAACAAGTATACATGACATTACATCAGGGGCATAGCCAGACCTTTGTGGGCCCCATAGCATAATTTTGAAGGGCCCCTTCTCTCTTCTAGATGGAAACTTCTCTGCATCAGTTGTTCATTTTATGCCCCATAGTAGTGCCCTTGTGCTTTCTATGAACTACGTTATAATGGTACCCTGTGCTCACATTATACCACATAGTATCCCCAGTTCACAATGTGTCACATTGTAGTGCCCCAAATTAACAATATGAATCATTGCATTGCTGTCATTACACATGCTACACATTGCCCTCAGTTTACATTATGTCACACATTGATTAGTTGGCAATTCCATGGACATGGTAGACAAATTTATAATCTGGGTGACGTTAAGTCAGGTTACAGAGCCAGGCCCCCTGAGCCTCTCCCCATAGCAACTCCACCCCCTGCATCCAATATACTGTAGCAACAGCCATGACTACATTGCATATGCAGGCAGCCACAGCCAAGAGACATGCATATACTGTACCAGCAGAGGAACAAAGTGTCACAATGTCCACAATCACTATGACTCTCCAAAGCAACTTATATAGAGGCAAAGCACTGACTATCACAGTATGGTTGGTGAAAATCAGTGGCACCAATTAGCTGCTATAAGCAAAGATACACCAGTATTTATCATGCAAGTAAAGAACCACCTATAAGTAAGCTCACACAAAATGGCCATGCAATTATAACAAGTCTCAATGGTGAATTTGCTATTTCATGGTAACAAACCTACTATATATTTGCAGAGTAGTTGTGAAATCTCAAGACCACCCAAAGCTGAATCATTACAGAATTTCTCACATCAGGAATACAGCACTGGGATGATCCTATAAAATAATCACTGCAGCAAAACAGTGAGGCCCCAAAATACAGATAACATGAGCCAGGGCAGAAGAATACCAGAAAGTACCAATGCAATTCCTATAAACATGCACTCCAGCCCCACTCAGAGTCAAGTGTACACACTAGAACACACTAGGTCTCATGCAATGTGGGATAAACTAATTGCATCTCAATGATGATGACTACAGAAGCATTACCTTGCAGGACATCAACCAAACTTATGTCAAGTTACAGATGTGGTAATAAAGAGGCTAATTACACCAATGTACCCATCACTAAATGTAGTTCAAGCATGCTTCAGGAAATAAGAAGCCATCAGTTATTCTAGCCATCAGATATTAAAATACACCACACCCTCTGCACTATGGACCTTATTCAGTAAGGATTGTAAAATGTGTGATTCGCAATTCGGACGATTGTTGAACAACTGCACACATGAGCAACTATAGCAACAGAAATTGCATACAGATCATGATCGCAATGCAACCACTGTTAGACTGAAAGGATGTCGGCATTTATTGTTGGAAACCTGTCGATTACTGAGTGTGTCTGAAAAAAACGCAGGCCTGCCAAGGCATTTTTAGGAGGGCCTCTTACATCAGCGATGACCACTTCCAGCCTCGTGTGTCACAAGAATTGTGGATGACCTTGCCTGGTGCAGATAGAAAAAATCTTTGATGGTCCTTTAATTGCATATGGTTCTGCGATCAGTCCGCATATTGCGATGTATTCCCAATTTCTGCAATTACTGTTTTTTTCCTCTATTTCTGGTTGGCAACTATTTGATTGCAGCAACTTCTTTTTAGCAGAAATTGCAATCCTTACTGATTAAGGTATTATGGGCAATAAAAGAATATGCAGGACAATTGTACTAATGCAGGATGTGTGTGCCCTTATAAGTAATGAGCAGTATAGACTTATCTCCTCTATGGTAACATGCATAAAGCAGAGTATTGAAACCCAAGACCCCCAGTACCAGAGTTACTCATATTATTCTGGAAGTATGTGCCACAATGATGAAACACCTCTATTTGTAATATACTCTAGCTGCACAACTAATGTATAAAAATACCGGGTGCAGAACAAAAATACAATGGTCGGGATATCTGCAGCGGCACAAGAGGCATAGAGAAGATCAACAGCCAATGAGAGACAGGCACATTTTAGGGAGAAATGTGAGGATATTGGCAGGTACTGTGTAATAAATTACATATAAAATACAGAGATCACTTACCTGTGGGTACTGGTACAGACTCAGTAACTGGGCCATCGCATGGCTTGTAAGAGAATCAGAATCACCAACAAATCCAAACACTTTCTCATGTTTCATACAGGAATAATTAGGAGCCTCCATCATTTCCCCAGACAATATCTGCAGGACATAGCATAAGGTATTCTTTGCATCCCCACAAGTGTCATATATGTGATAACCTAGAGTCACATTGGGGAGAAGATCGGGGTCCTTGTTAATTTCATCAATTGCATAGATAAATGCCAGGATATTTTTGTACTCCTCAAGGTCAACACTGCAAAATGTTAAGTATGTGCCACAATTAGTAAGCGAATCATTAATTGCTGATGTTTATTTTCTGCAGACCAATGTTTAGTTATCACCATCAGGGGCAATAATTCATGGTAAACAGGTGCCCCTGGGGGAAGTGTCTATCATGATCTCTAACAGATACACCTGAGATTTGGCTATTCAATTTCATAGACATTCCTGTTTCAAAATATAAAAAATCCCTACTCCGGTATCTGATAAATGCTGCAGAAGCAACTACACCATGCTTCTGGAGAACCTCAACTTGTCCTCCTATCTCTCGGTGGTTCCAGAGCATAGATCATTACATGCTCATGGATGACCTAACCTCTATCATGAAGCTACCTTCTTCTGATTTTGTGCCTACCTGGCATAACTGGTTAGTCTTTATAGAAACCTGATAATATGATGAACACATTTTCTTATCCTCATCTACACAGTGTGAATAACTCGGATGACTCTCTTCCCCTTCTGACTTCTCCCCGTTTCCTTCCCCTTTTTCCTATCACCTATTTTTTGTCATTTCTTTCCTTTCCTTTCATTCCTTTTCTTATCCATTCTTTTCCTATTTACTATACTGATCCTAGTATTGCTTGTGACTCCCACTCACCCTTACTCTATGTTGTAAAATAAAAAGTACATAGTGAGTAGAAATTCACAAATTAAGCATAATGATAATTGGTACAGAATTCTGCTTTTGCATTTTACACAACTTTATCTCACACAGAAGTACAGGTCCGGTATTATGGGGATTAGGGGAGGGTGTCAGGATGCAACCCGTCAGCAAAATACCAGCTGTCAGGAATCCGGTGTCGGCCTCCTTAGTGCGAGGATCCTGACCGCAAGCATTGTGACAGCACCCCAGAAGTACATAACATGCTAGCCCCAGTGGTCACTGCACCCTTACATTGTACTTTGTTGCATTAGTGATGTCACTGAGATCTATATATAAGGAAAAATATACTTAGCGGCTACCGAGTCTCAGAGTCTGTTTCTTGCAAATGTCGCTATTTGGCGCTAATTCAGACATATCTATATATTCTCACATCTGCTGATCCACATTTTTATTTTTTCTGCAGCACATTCTTTATAAATGTGTTGATGTTTTAATAAAGTGTTAATATTTTTCACAGTCACTAATATATTATTATTTTTATTATATATTCAGAATTTTGACGCTGTATAATTCTCTTTTTTGGAAGTTGCATTTTTCAGCTGTAAAAGGATGGTTCAGGCCCTGTGTTGGTTATACAGCTAGCAATTGTTCCTATGTACTGTACAGTAAGTGTCTAGTTCAGTAGCTGCAGAACCTCATTACTGCTGAGCACAATAATTATACTGTTCTATAATTCATATTATAATTACAAAGAAAAACAGACAAGGTAAACTTCAGTGTTAAAAATATTATCAACAATTCTTTCAGGTAAATATCAGGATAAAAAATTTTGATCTGTAAAAATGTGCAGCAACTGTGACCATCAGGACACTTACAGCATAAACTTCTCATGTACAGACCACAGTCATCATAGTGTAATACTCACTCCTGATCTATCAGGACTGCAGCGATGTTCCCTGCTAGAGTCTCATCATATATACCTGTCACTGATCATTATAGTGTAATACTCACTCAAGATCTATCAGGGCTGCAGCGATATTCCCTGCTAGAGTCTCATCATATATACCTGTCACTGATCATTATAGTGTAATACTCACTCCAGATCTATCAGGGCTGCAGCGATGTTCCCTGCTAGAGTCTCATCATATATACCTGTCACTGATCATTATAGTGTAATACTCACTCAAGATCTATCAGGGCTGCAGCGATATTCCCTGCTAGAGTCTCATCATATATACCTGTCACTGATAATTATAGTGTAATACTCACTCCAGATCTATCAGGGCTGCAGCGATATTCCCTGCTAGAGTCTCATCATATATACCTGTCACTGATCAGTATAGTGTAATACTCACTCCAGATCTATCAGGGCTGCAGCGATGTTCCCTGCTAGAGTCTCATCATATATACCTGTCACTGATCATTATACAGTGTAATACTCACTCCAGATCTGTCAGGGCTGCAGCGATGTTCCCTGCTAGAGTCTCATCATATATACCAGTCACTGATCAGTATAGTGTAATACTCACTCCAGATCTATCAGGCTGCAGCGATGTTCCCTGCTAGAGTCTCATCATATATACCAGTCACTGATCATCATAGTGTAATACTCACTCCAGATCTATCAGGCTGCAGCAATGTTCCCTGCTAGAGTCTCATCATATATACCTGTCACTGATCAGTATACAATGTGTGACTGTTACACAGCGTGTGTGACATATACAGCAATGAGACACTGTGACACTGTCACCTCTGCAGAACTGTCTCATCATCAGTCACACTCAAACCTGGAGAGACACCTGGTGGTAGCTGCACACATATTGTGGGGTCTCTAAGAACATGTATGTAATAGGTGGTGTGTTGTTGGGAAATGTGTGTCCCTATTTCACTTTTGTAATTTTTCCTGGATAACAAAACAAACAGAAAGACCCCTGTAAATAAGCCAATAAGCAATTACAGTAAATAGTTAAAACACAGCAAATACACAAAGAATGACCTACAGTAAACATAAAGAGCGCAATTTAGATATGTTGTATGCATATGTATTCTCTACAGTTTTGAAATGAGCAGATATTAGTCCTCCGATAATGATGTCTCCATCTTGGTAATATTTAAACTCAAATAAAGGCTTGAATGCAGCAAGGTGACACTGACTGGCCGAGTCCTGTTTTATAATCCCATTATATATTATCAGCAGGATAACTGACCACAGGTAACAGGCAGAGTGTACAGGAGACCAGGACATGACACACACAGGCTCTGCTCAGTCACTATAATCCCTGACAGCTCTGCAGCTCCTCAGTGCTGCACCTTATATTCATTATCTGGGACTGATATAGGATCAGAGCTGCAGCTGCAGAATGGTAAACAACTGTAATAATTTCAACTTCGAAAAAAAATCTATATTTGATTGTGTTGTAATTTTATAATCAGATATCTTTATTTCGTTAATTTTAAGATTTGTGTTTTTATCAAGGATGAGTTTAATATAATTTATAAACAGAAAATCAGGGTTTTCAGAGCTCCAGGTGAAGGGACTGATGTATAGCTCCATGTGTGTCACTGTGTATAGTGTGTATTGTGTAAATTCTCTACTAAGAAAATGAGATTATACAAATGCAGAGGGCACAGTGTGAGAGTAGTACTAGAGAAGTGTCCAGAGGAATCAGAGACCAGGTAATCAGGGAGTAGTCAGAAAGCAAAGTCAGAAAAAAGCTGGATAAGAACACAGAGTAGCAAATGACTGCACACATAAATCCGGAAGGGGATTTATTTGGCATCCTGATGATAGGTTGCCAATGGTTAGAAGACTGGTGCCGGAATCCCAACACCGCTGAAAATCCTGATGCTGGAATCTCAACAGTCAGAATCCCCAATGTAAGTATGCCTGTGAAGGTTACGGTTAGGCTGTGGGGGGAGGTTAGGGTTAGTCACTAGTAGAAGTCAGGGGAAGGTTACGGTTAGGCTGTGAGGGAAGGTTAGGGTTAGTCACTAGGGGAAGTAAGGGGAAGGTTACAGTTAGGCTGTGAGAGGAGGTTATGGTTAGTCACTAGGAAAAGTAAGGGGAAGGTTATGGTTAGGCTGTGGGGGGAGGTTAGGGTTAGTCACTAGGGGAAGTAAGGGGAAGGTTATGGTTAGGCTGTGAGGGAAGGTTAGGGTTAGTCACTAGGGGAAGTAAGGGGAAGGTTACAGTTAGGCTGTGAGAGGAGGTTATGGTTAGTCACTAGGAAAAGTAAGGGGAAGGTTATGGTTAGGCTGTGGGGGGAGGTTAGGGTTAGTCACTAGGGGAAGTAAGGGGAAGGTTACGGTTAGGCTGTGAGGGGAGGTTAGGGTTAGTCACTAGGGGAAGTAAGGGGAACCTAACAGTTATGCTGTGAGGGGAGGTTAGGGTTAGTCACTAGGGGAAGTAAGGGGAAGGTTAGGTTTAGGCTGTGAGGGGAGGTTAGGGTAAGTCACTAGGGGAAGTAAGGGGAAGGTTAGGTTTAGGCTGTGAGGGGAGGTTAGGGTTAGTCACTAGGAGAAGTATGGGGAAGGTTATGGTTAGGCTGTTGGGGGATGTTAGTGTTAGTCACTAGGGGAAGTAAGGGGAAGGTTACAGTTAGGCTGTTGGGGGAGGTTAGGGTTAGCCACTAGGGGAAGTAAAGGGATGGTAAGGTTTAGGCTGTGGGGGGAGGTTAGGGTTAGTCACTAGGGGAAGTAAGGGGAAGGTTAGGTTTAGGCTGTGAGGGGAGGTTAGGGTAAGTCACTAGGGGAAGTAAGGGGAAGGTTAGGTTTAGGCTGTGAGGGAAGGTTAGGGTTAGTCACTATGGGAAGTAAGGGGAAGGTTATGGTTAGGCTCTCAGGGGAGGTTAGGGTTAGTCAATAGGGGAAGTAAGGGGAAGGTTAGGTTTAGGCTGTGGGGGGAGGTTAGGGTTAGTCACTAGGAGAAGTAAGGGTAAGGTTATGGTTAGGCTGTGAGGGAAGGTTAGTGTTAGTCACTAGGGGAAGTAAGGGGAAGGTTACGGTTAGGCTGTTGGGGGAGGTTAGGGTTAGTCACTAGGGGAAGTAAGGGGAAGGTAACAGTTACGCTGTGAAGGGAGGTTACAGTTAATCACTAGGGGAAGTAAGGGGAAGGTTAGGTTTAGGCTGTGAGGGGAGGTTAGGGTAAGTCACTAGGGGAAGTAAGGGGAATTTTAGGTTTAGGCTGTGAGGGAAGGTTAGGGTTAGTCACTAGGGGAAGTAAGGGGAAGGTTATGGTTAGGCTCTGAGGGGAGGTTAGGGTTAGTCAATAGGGGAAGTAAGGGGAAGGTTAGGTTTAGGCTGTGGGGGGAGGTTAGGGTTAGTCACTAGGGAATGTAAGTGGAATGTTACGGTTTGGCTGTGGGGGGAGGTTAGGGTTAGTCACTAGGGGAAGTAAGGGGAAGGTTAGGTTTAGGCTGCGAGGGAAGGTTAGGGTTAGTCTCTAGGGGAAGTAAGGGGAAGGTTAGGTTTAAGCTGTGGGGGAGGTTAGGGTTAGTCACGAGGGGAAGTAAGGGGAAGGTTACGGTTAGGCTGTGGGAGGGGATAGATAAGGTCTAGGCTACAAGGGGGATGGCTAGGGTTGCTTACTAAAATGTCTCAGGATTATGACAGTTGGGATGCCGGTGTCGGGATTCTGACCACCATGCAATCTTATTGTCAACATACCATACATGACCTTCCAGAAGAAAGTTGTGTATTCACTCTAGCCCAGGCTGCTGGTACAAACACAAGGGTGTGGGCATCAACTGCACTGGACACAATAAGTAAATGCTAAGTTCTGACAACATTTTGCAGGGTGTATTCTTGCAAATACAGCTCATGGAGATCATCAAGAAAGCATATATACAAGTAATAAAGGGCAGGTACAAGTATACACGGATGATGACATGAAGTAAACCAGATGAAAATGCTGGTGATGCTGATGCATAGGCATCTCATGATGGGCACAGCTCTCCATATGTAAGAATATACTGTATGCTATATTTCTATGTACTTTATGTTTCAGTGACATATGGTAACTTCCATCTACCTAAATGTCATTTGCTTAAATAGTAGTGCAGAGCAGAGCAGGAGTGGTGCAATCGTTCAAGAAATAAAAATCTACTAACATTTAAACAATACACCAACAACGTGCACTGAAAAGAACATCACATTAATTGTAGTTTCCACACCCCTGACATGTTCTGTGCTGTATCTGGTTCTTGCTGGCCCTGGATTGGCCCAGCCATAGCTCAAACATATGTGTCAGGAATCAGAAGTTATACGACCGATCGTAGGAGAATAATCACACATGCAATGGAGAGGTTTCAGATGATTCACTTTAGTGCTTCAGTTACAGTTATATAGACTTTGAGTTACATTGAATTACATTGGTTCCATTACATCCCCCAACAAGCCCTCCCATTGGATATTCTGCCTAGCACTAAGATAAGAAACTGCATCTACTAGCTGTTCCTTGTTTTGGTACAGACTGGTACAAGAATGTCAACATATCATCCTTGAAACTGTTTAAAGGGAAAGGGGAAAGAGGTTTCTTTTCTCTGAATTGCACATTCCTTGTCTTGTCCATGATAGTCATGTAGCTGAAGCAGATGAGTTCATTAATAACATACAGTATAAGTATAAGAAAATGGCTGGCGGTGTTACAAAATGTCAACTATAAATGAAGAACGTAAAGTTGACTTTCTCATCTGTCTGTAAGATCGTCATCTCTAGGTTATACAACATTGGTTATTACCTGGAAGCACTGGTGCAGGGGGAGAAGTGATGGCCCCTAATCTTCTGCAATCTGGCCCTGGCATTTACTGTTACAGTGTTGGTTAGTATATACACATGTTTGTATACACTTATGATCACATCCAGGGCATCTGCAAGGACAATTAACTATTTTCATTTGAACTCCTTCCCAGAAGGCATGTCTAGAAATGTTACTTGTAGCCTGGCCAGTGGTTTCTGAAGGTCAAATAATGAGTGGGATCTTCTTAAGGGAAAATGCATCCAAAGTCTATTATGTGACATTGTCCACAATTTCCATATGTTCTAAGCCATGGACATTGGGACTACGTTGTGGAATGTTACACCAGCTTTTATCCACATCCTTCATGATAGGGATCCAAACAGATCCATCCCAGCACCCCACTCTACCACGGTGGCACTCTGCACATGCACAGAGGGACTCCCGGACCAAAATACATATGTCAGGTGACCGGAGCTAATTGCAAAGGGCTTTTACAATACTAATCACATATATTGTTCAGGTTCTTGATACCTGCGCACAACCCTATACTTGGTGTTGTATGTGAGAAATAAATGTCTATATGGTCTGTAAATACTTTTATTTTTGCAGTCACCATGCTCAGTATAACAGACAGTACAATATTGCATATATATTAGTACACATGTAATTTGAGTGATCACACAGTATTATCCATGTTCATAGCAGTAGCATGCATGCAGTGTAAACATACTGATGTGTAGAGAAATGAATGCAAACTTGATGTCGTGTGATGAATACAGTAATAAACAGTCTTGAGAGCAAATAATGTCTCTAGTCCGGATATTTCCAGTGGCAGTCTTTTCCTAAAGAAACTTCCATGTCCCCCAGTATGAGTCAGAGGAACTGTGCCCAAAAGCAGTTCTCTCTCAATGTCTGGTTTCTGATGGGGGTCATGTTCTGGGAGGCCGGCGTCCCAGCCTTCCAGGTGCAACTTACCCTCACTATGTGGTGCCTCATTCCCGTTGCTCACTCTGTGGTGAGCCTCTGTGTTGCCGCTTGCGTAACTTCAGCCCTCTCCATCCCCAGTGGTGCTCCTCTGCATGCAGTGCTGGATGTCTTCCTGGTTCTGCTGCTGGCCCGCCGGGTCCCACAGGAAGACGCACTGAACACCGGAAGTTGCATTACTGCAAGGCTCTGCTTCTTTCTGTGTCCTGTGCGGTCTCAATGGCCGCTCTACTCGCCAGCCAGTGAGGAATCGTGTGGATGTGGTCTGCGGTGATGTACAGGCAATGCAGGCTTGTAGTGTCTGTGTGTGTATCTGTTTCCAATGTGTTTTGGCCACAAACAGCCTTTGTCAAAGACTAATCACATATGTTAGTACATGTTTGATTATTATGTATGTAATGTTTGTTGGAATGGATCACCCCCAAAAGTTGTGCACTCATTTTATTTCTTAAACTATTATGGCCAATTTATTGAATATATTTCATAGTTTTGAGTTAAAAACTGTGAGAACACTGTACAATAATCAGGCTGAACAGCCACTTCATGCCATAGGGATATCCTCCTTCTCTCCTGCTCTGGGCTTTACTGCCTCTATAACTTGCATCTAGACCATAGCTCATAAAGAATGTATGTGTTTACCTCCAGTGACTGATATTTCTCTACTGCTAGTGCCTTCGCTTCAGTGTCAGTATCTCCAACAGGATGACTCTACCTGTTCAGCTGGATCTTCCAGGGGGCTTGTGACCCCTGTCCCTGCCGTCACTCACTGCTACCTGAAACTGGATGCTGCACTTAGGGAGGCCATCTGTTGCTTACTAGGAGGGTAATTTGATAAGTGTGGTAAATTTCTATGAGATGGTGCTACAATCCCTTTGGTGACATGACACCTGGAAAGTTCCAATCTTCTAACCCCCACCCCACCACCACCACCAACAACACCACCACCACAAGCCAAATTGGAGCCATTTAGCAGTTGCCACAATAATGAACAAAAATTAATTCCATGCAGTAGATTATAGCAGAGTTAGATGAAGTTCATGGGGAATCTGCTACTGCAATAGACAATCTTGAGTCAAAAAAGCCTTCAAAAGAGTGGACAATGCCTGGTGAAAATGAACCGAAGAAGGCAAAGACTGTTGTCAGTTAAAAAGGTGATGGCCACTGTTTTTTGGGAGTCTTAAGGAATTATCTTAATCGACTATTCACAAAAGGGTAAAACATTAAAAGGTGAGTACAACGCAACATTTTTGGACTGAAAGTAGAGCTGAAAAAAATAAATGGATAAGATTGACGCACCAAGATAATGCACCTTCCCACGAGTCAAAGGTTGCAATTGTAAAATTACACAAATTGGGTTTCGAAATGATTCCCCATCCACCCTATTCTTCGGATATGGCTCCAAGCATTCTTCCTGTTTCCAAATTTGAAAATCTGTCTCAGTAGGAAGAAATCCTCATCGTATGAGGAAGTCATCACTGCCATCAACGAGTATTTTACAGGGTTTGATACACCCTACTTTTCCGACTATATTAGAAAATTGCAAACTCACTGGACCAAGTATATCACCCTTGAACGAGAATATGTTGAGAAATAAAAGTGATTTTTTTCCCCCCAAAAATAGTTTTAGTTGCTTTTTTACCCCACTTACTGTATCTAGTGACCATTATATTTCAGATGTGCCTCTGGAGCATTAGCCTGGTAGATGTTGGAGGTTCTAAGGGTCATCCCTTCTAATAAGTGAATTCTATCCTGACTATACTCTCCTAGCACTCACAACCTAACCCAGTGCATATATCCTGCACGTCTCTGGGGCTGTAGCTGTACTGCCGTGTGACTCTTTTACTGCACCACTGACATTTTCTCCATGACACACAGCCATCATTTTATACCCGTTACTAAGCACTTCCTTGCATTCTCCACTAGATGGCCTCAGCTCTTTATTACTGCACCACTGACATTTTCTCCATGACACACAGCCATCATTCTATACCCGTTACTAAGCACTTCCTTGCAATCTCCACTAGATGGCCTCAGCTCTCTATTACTGCACCACTGACATTTTCTCCCTACACACAGCCATCATTTTATACCCGTTACTAAGCACTTCCTTGCACTCTCCACTAGATGGCCTCAGCTCTTTATTACTGCCTGCTTGACAAATTTATTTAATGTTTTTTAGTGTATATTCTATATTATTCAATTGGGGACAGCAACACATATACCCAAGTGCCTTATCTAGCTTGGATGTATATTTGATTCTACTTTTCGTATTAATATTAATATAAATTTCGCTACCTACAGTATGATGGACTGATTTGTGACAAGAGGGGAACTTATATAGACCTTATTTGAGGACCCATAATGTATTTTACCTCTGTTTTGCCTTCAAGCTCTAAACAGTATCTACTGTTTACATGCAACACTGTTTTGTCTGTGTCACATCTCATTGAGGTCAAAAAGATGTTGCGGACACCGCACCGGTTACTGTATGTTCATCACCAAAATCAAACCACAGAGTGCAGAAAAATCATGTCACAATCCGGGTAACATAGCACTCTTACTTACCATCCAGGTGCATTCCCAGACTGTTCCTGTGCTCCAAGACTGGATTCCATATGTGCTGTCTGCGTGCAGCACACTGCATGGCATCTCCACAGTCTCTCCTCAGCAATCCTGGTGACGCTGACATGACAGCTATCCAGGTTTAAAAGAAAAAGGGGGTGAGGAACTGCGCTATTTCTGCACACAACTCCCTCTAGCTGGTTGCTGCTGTACAACACCGTGTGGGTACACTACAGAATTCCACTGGGCATGTAATACGTGATGGATATGGTGTTTAGCGCATCCCTAGCTGGAGCATGGAAATGTATGTTATACTCTATAAAAAATGTCCACAGTGAGACAGTAATGGTGAATAAAATTGACAATTTATTAGCATAAAAAATATATTTCTTAAAATACAGTATCAGTTGGGTCTGTGCAGCGGTGGGTATACACTATTCCTATTTTCCCTCGCTAGTACCGGTACACAAAACAGGCATATGACACATTGACAAACATATATAATTCCTGTGGGCACACTGTTAGGTGTTTTACCCCACTGGTGTATGCTGCTGTTAATGACCTAATTTCTCAAAGGTCTTGTGATCTTAGAAATTAGGTTTTATATGGGCTCTGTAACCTTTGCATATAAGCAGTCTCTGCAGTGTATTGACTCGTCCCATCACTGAAAACAAATGTCCAAGTGAGTAGGGCAATGCTGGTGCCCGAGTCCTGTGAATACTGTCCCCGCTGGCAATAAGAGCAATAGGTCAAGGATTAACCTTTAGCCTACCTCAATTTCAGTTGCTGCTGTGTGGGGGTCCTCGTTGATGGTGTAGTGGATGAATCTGTAGTCTGCCGGCAGACTTCCGTAGCTCCGTGTTCCGTCTGTGCAGTCTCTGGAGCCGGATCGATTACTCCGCACCATATCCATCACGTATGACAGCTATCCAGCATGCCCCTCATGTCCTAGCGGATGGTGTCTCCTGCACTCTGTGGCTTCCACTGCCACCATTACTGTAAGCTTCAGCATGCTGTTTACAATCAGAATTTCCCTCCAGATCCAAACGTGGGTGCAGCCATGTTTGGGTTAATCACATGACTTTCCACAGCCGATCCACTGTACACTGTGGCCCTCGTTCCGAATTGTTTGCTCGCTAGCTGCTTTTAGCAGCATTGCACATGCTAAGCCGCCGCCTACTGGGAGTGAATCTTAGCTTTGCAGAATTGCGAACGAAAGATTTGCATAATTGCGAATAGAAATTTCTTTGCTGTTTCTGAGTAGCTCGAGACTTACTCTGCCACTGCGATCAGTTCAGTCAGTTTCGTTCCTGGTTTGACGTCACAAACACACCCAGCGTGCACCCAGACACTTCCCCGTTTCTTCAGACACTCCCGCGTTTTTCCCAGAAACGGCAGCATTTTTCCGCACACACCCATAAAACGCCCAGTTTCTGCCCAGAAACACCCACTTCCTGTCATTCACACTCCGATCACCAGAACGATGAAAAATCCTCGTTATGCCGTGAGTAAAATACCTAACTTTTGTGTAAAATAACTAAGAGCATGCGCTCTGCGAACCTTGCGCATGCGCAGTACGCGACTAATCGCAATACAGCGAAACTCGGCAACGAGCGAACAACTCGGAATGAGGGCCTGTATCCTCTCGGATTGCCCAGACAATCCCTGTTTTCCAGCAGATTTCAGTATACTGAACCAAGGCTTCCTGTTGTCAGTGCTATGGTTGTCTAGCCCAGTGTTGGATGTCTCTGCAATCTGTGGTTGTTTCTGTTTGCTGTCTTCAGGTATTCCAGCTCCTTTGACCTTGCTCCACTGAAAAACACCTGCACCAGTTTCTTTCCTGCAGTTCTGCCTGACTCCAGCGGTGTTCCAATAATGCCACATGTTACCAGCAGTGTTTCCACATCGTCTCCGGTTATCAGTGGTGTTCCCACATCATCTCCAGTGTCCAGCTGTTTTTCCACCTTGCCTCTTTTTACCAGTGGTGTTCCTACATTATCTCAATTACCAGCTGTGTTCCATCATCGCCTTCAGGTTACCATTGGTGTCCCAGCATCAAACTCTGTCATCATCGGTGTCCCAGCATCGAACTTTGTCACAATCAGTGTGTTCCCATTAAGTTCTCACCATCTGTGCCAGTTCCAATCAGCATCCTCGGCAGTCATCCAGCTCTCAGCCTACCTCTATGCTCCGCCATTGACTCCTGCTTCCAGTGTGTCATTTTCTGCTCAGTATCAGTTCATCTCATGAAGTACAGTGGTTAGCTGTTTACATCTATGGACTATACCATCTCAATGTCTTCCAAGACTGTGCCATATTGATATCATACTATACCAAACAGCATACTTGCTACTACCGTATTTGAGGAACTGTGCTGCTATGTTAACACTGTGAATCCTACTGCTGAGTATTGTGCCTATCACCACCTGCCATTGTGATTGTCTGAACTGTGTGCATAATAAACAACTTGACTTTTATTCCTCTGTCGTTTTGGTCATGCCTTCGTGCGCCTGTGCTAAGGGTACCCTGTATGTCCAGGAATCCCATACTGCCACCCAGATTCACTTACACGTCAGCCCCTATGCCTGAGGCTTCCCCAGGTCAGCCTCAACCCTCTGGCATGACAAATCAATTCTTATCTCTCCTACAGTATGTCCTCTTCAGAGCTTAGACATCAACCCAAGTATATATGTAGTTCTACTTCTCACTACTGTTGTAGATGGTATTAAGTTTTCTTCCAACAGGAGCTGAGACGGGCAGTCGACAACTTTTAATCTAAGATTACTGCATTGGGCACTAAAAAGGATTTCCTTGATTGCAAAACTGATTATCTATGTTGCTCCCAAGGAGCCATGAAGTGGACAGGGAGCTCGCCTTACTGTGGATGAAGATAAACAATTGCAAAGAAAAATAATTGGACATACTGTAGATGACAGATCATGCAGAAATAATCTTTGGATCAGAAATGTACCCAAAACAGTTTCTCCCTCCATTTTGTCCTTTTTCTAAGGGACCTCTTTAAACATATCCTCCCGAGTATAGAGGAATGGAATCTCCCACTCAGTTGGGTGCACTGTGTGCTGAGATCTAAACCTCCATCTGGGAAAAAAACACATTGGATATAATTATCCGGTTAGACTACAGTACTTATGCAAAAAAAAAAAAAAAAAACACAATGATTGTAGTAACATGAAACACTCCTATTATTGTTTATTGAGACATGCATATTCAAATATTCTAGGATCTCTCACCACCTACTATCCAGATATTATGAGACCTTCTTCCCATCACAAAAGTGCTTCAAAAACATAACTGTAAATATGAAAATACTTTGTCTTTCATCTATAAATCTTGGTGGACAACATGACTCATGTAGCTAAAGCATTGGGATAAGGTAACATTTATCCAATGGTCACTTCTCCAATATGGTTCCCTGGGCCCTGGGGACACATTCCCCAGCTGCTGATGTATCTACAGTTCAAAGAAGCTGGAATGACTTCCCCCACTATGATTCTTCATTTAAATGTTGCCTTTTTTGTTGGGACTCAACCATACCTCTAGGATTAGGGCATACAATGTTGTATTGCTACCCTTCTAAAGCCATTGAGACCTTTGCTCTTCATTGGTTTCTAGCCTAATGTCAAGTGACTGATTCTTCTAATAATCAGAGACTTGCCTCAGGGGTGAGACTTAATATTGTTTGATATTTTTAGTGTATTGCATCTGACCATGTCCTGTTTTTATTCTCATTAGGAGGCTGGCATTACAAGTGGTGCTTTGCTGCATTTTGTTTCTTTTGTTCTGTTCATTGTATATTCTGTCCTTTGGCATCAACCAACCTGGATTGCCAACTGCCCCACTTTAGATTTTTAGGTTATGATTAAGCTGTGTTTCACCCCTACTCATGGACATCTTACAGTTCCTAGCTAATTGTTTCCTACCATAGATAATATCTTATTTGCCACAGAGTGGGCTAGTCCCCTCCAATATTGTTGATTTCAGGTCCTGCTGCATATTGACTGTTTGATTTTGCTCATGTCCCTTTGCTACCAGTCTTCTCTCCCTAAAAGCTAATTCTTGGCTGCCTGATATGATTGCATAGTGAGCACACAAAGGGTTCAGTATGAAATTCCGGTGGAAGGGATCCCAGCTGTCAGGATGCCAGCATCAGGGCGAGCACTAAAAAGCCCCCTGTGGACTTGCTGCGCTCACCATGCTGTGTTCACCACACTGCGGGTACGGTCGCTCACTGGGTGTCATGGAACTGTTGCCGGTATTCCAGCTGCAGCATTTCATAACTATTCAGGATTCCGGGATTGGCATTGTGATCACCACAATCCTGACCAGCTGTATTATAACTGCTTCCCCACACAACACATGGGGAAGCCAGTCCTTCTACATAATACATGCTTGTGATATCAGGAGTTCTCCCAAAAGTACAGAATTTTTGCCATCAACCCAATAGACCAATTGTGATTAGAATAAATTTCCTGATAGCTAATCTCAGTTTTCAAAGAGACCTTATTCCAAGCTTTGGTCAGAGAATATTGTAGCCACCTTTCATACATGACAGATGTTTGGAACAACTTAGAAGACTGTGAATGAAAGGAAGATTACCTTTTGACAACATGTGATATAACATTTATTTAAAACTGTATAGACCATATCAAAGACTGTGATAATGTTCAGAAAATCCTTGTAGAGATCTCATGAATGGAACAAGCACAAATAGACTTTATTATAAAATGGATCACCTTAATTTTAAGAGACAATTATTATTTGTTTAAAGATAACTTTTATATACAAAATAAAGGTACCACTATTGGTACAAAATGTATGTCATTAAATGCAAGTCTTTTTCTAGACAAATAGTAGAGAATAGTTGGACCATTAACAATTTTGAGCTTGTCACAACAACAACATACAGGTAATCAGAATTTGGGAAGGTAGCAAAAAAGAGCAGGAATCCTTTACACAATATATTAATGAGAAGAAAAAAAATCAGAAATTTACCCATGAAATTTGTAAAAACAGTGTGCATTATTTGGGCCTCACAATATTTTTAGAAGTCTGAAAGTGAGAGACCAAAATGTACACAAAATTTGTGGACTTCAACAGTTATCTACATGCATCTAATAACAGTCAAAATGGACAGCTTTTAAACTTGCCAGGTGGCCAATATGTTTATGGATCAATGGGTTGACCAGGATAACATCAACAGTCAATAGGTTGACCACTATTGGTTGATATGGACATGGTTGACATGGGATAAAGGTCAACATGGGAAAGGTCCACATAAGAAAATGTTGACATGAGATTTTTTATGTTTTTGGTGTAAATTTTTGTGTAACATGACTAGTAACTTCAATTAGTGTACCACGTACCCTTGCATGGCTCGCTTCACTCACCATGCTGTGAGCGCAAGTTGCTTTTCCCTATCGTCTTCCACGTGGATGGTAAAGTTTGAAAAAGTAAAAAAAAAAAGTAATGTCAACCTTTCCATGTCTCGACCTGTCTTGTGTCAACCTTTTTCATGTGTTGACCTTTTCCCATATTGACCATGTCCATGTTGACCAATAGTGGTTGACCTATTGACTGTCTACCTAAGTACTATTGACCTACTATCCTGATGCCAGCCATGGGTCTTCAATGATTTATTGTAGATTTCTCTGGACACAGCAAATCTTTGGAATGCAGCTTACTGTAAGAAGACATTGTATGTGTGGATTACATGTGGTGAATGAGGATTAATCCTACCAGACAAACTGAAACTAATTGATAGATGAGCATCTATGAGTTCAAAAGGTTTAGTATGACCCTGATGAAGTGTAAGTGATGAAACGCAGTGAGGGTCTCTAATGCTGCACATCCTCTCCTACTATAGATGTTAATATTTTCCTGCTATCACTTGGAACCTAAAGATAAGCTATTCACTTTTTATTGAGCACCTTTTTTACTTGAGTACTTTGTATTCTTTTTAAGTGTTAAGTATTAATTAAACCATTTTTAATATGCTGCACTGTGGGAATATCCTGTCTTGTTTGAATATGAAACTAGCATGTCAATGAACATTTGCATATGCTAACAGAGAAGGATTGTGAAAAATTCCTATCCCCAAGTGTAAATTGGATTGGGTTAGGCATGTTGTTATCAGAAGGGTTCTTGAGGAAGTATGAACTTATACTGCTAAGAAATTTTCATACTGTACATAACTCTTGTACACATAATTATTATCTTTTCATACTGTTGCCAAGTACTATAAAAGCATACTGTTTATTTAAAATCCAAAAGATGCCTGAGAGCAATGCTCAGATTTGTGAAAGTCAGTCTAGGGACTGACCAAATGGGAATGGCCGTGAAGTGGCTGATCAGCTTAACAAACTATTGCAATATTTTGGAACTAACATTCCCTGAATTCAGATGAATTACAGTTTGAAGTGTTAATATTAGGTGAGTGCTGAATTTGTATGATTTTTTTAATTTAAATGGTGTGGTCACAATACCACTGGCACCGCGGATGTATGAGTGCTGTGGGTTCTTGCCTATTATATATATATATATATATATATATATATATATATATATATGTTGTGTATATATATATATATATATATATATACATACATATACAACAATAGAATAACAATAGAATAACCAAATTGCGCTATGATTTAATTAGACCACCACGGATACAATGGTCCTTGGAGGAATCAGCAGCTATTCCCCGAACAGGTCCTCTTGCCAGTGGAGAACCAGTAGTTTATCGAAGTGGGTGGTTGTATGGGCTGCGCTCAGTGACCACTAGTAGTTCTTAACAGGTTTTTCCGAAAAGCATTCTTCACAATGGAGGTAAACCAAAGAAGAGGCTGATGCTTCTGGAACAAACCCTCACACCAGAATCACCCGACAGCTAATTAACTCTTTAGTCCATATACTTTTTGAATGATTTATTAAAATAATTTCTGTTTGTTAAAATGTATTGTCTTGACATTAGTGGGAAAGAAGGTCTGTTTCTCCCTCCTTTTGAATCTTGAAATTCAACACCTTTATTTATCAATGTTGAAAAGAGGGTTGCTGGGTTGAGGGTAGTACATCTTCTGATGGTCACATGTGTTGCACTTAGCAGTGCTACTTCATACTTGGTCAGCCTTGCTGCTGACAGGTGTTTGGTTCTTGCTTGTTGAAGAATTTCTGTTACTGCATGTGGTACTTGAATGATGAGCTCATGATTGAGCACTATATCTGTGCTCTTGTCTTTTAGGACTGCTGCTGCTGCCACTGCTCTGATGCAGGTAGGTGGTCCTTGAGTAATGTTATCAAGCTTGCTTGAGTGATAGGCCACTGGTCTTTTCCTTAGTCCATATTTCTGCATGAGAACTCCAAGTGCATGGCCTCCTTCTTCATGACAATACAAGGTAAAAGGTTTACTGTAGTCAGTTAGTCCTAGGGCTGGAGATGAGGAAATTACTGCTTTTAATTGCTTGATTGATTCTTCAATGGCTAAATGGGTGGGGTGTGGACCCTCCTTTTTGGTACTGCATACAGAGTTTGCATGTAGACTGATGCTAGAGGTATCCGTTCTCTGCAGTATCCTACTAGGCCCAGGAATGATCTGACTTGCTTAACAGTGGTTGGCGGTTTTGCTTGTAGTATGAGTTTCTTTCTCCGGTCCTCTGTCAGGTATCTTGTATCATGGATAATACAATGTCCTAGGAAGATTACGTTTTGCTTTGCTAGCTACAATTTCCCCTTTGTCGCTCTGCAGTCTTGTTCTTCCAGAAACTTCAATAAGGACACTGCCTCTTCTTGGCACTTTTTTTCAGTGGTGGTAGCAATCAGCAGGTCATCCTCATACTGTATCAGCTGTGTGTCTTCTGGATAGAGGGGTCTCCATGCCTGTAATATTGTAACCATGACTTCATTGAAATCACTTGGTGAAGTGGCCCCCCTTGTGGATTTTCTTGTCCAACAGTATTGTTTTCCATTATGTGTGAAAGTAAGAATCCTGTGCTGGGGTAAGGGGGTACTGTTTTATGGACTCTGGTACTGTTTCTTTCTTCAGTTGATATTGTACTTTCTGTACCATTAGAAGGCCCACATCTGTTTTTCCTTTGGACCATAATTTATCAGGAACTGATGATGTCCATGCTGGAAGTTGTTGTTCCTCTTCATCTTTCTTTTCCTGTGAGAGGTAGACTTGTATAGCAGCTTCTATTTTGGGTTGTATTTTTGCTGGAATGTTGCTGGTATACTTAATGCCTTTTGGGGTGTACTGGATTGTTGCTTGCATTAGGGCTAGGATGTCTGTTCCCAAAAGGTTGACTGGACTGGTGGGTGAGGTCAGAAATGCCACTGGGACTGGTGTGGCTTCATCATTGATGAGTAAGGGCATCATCTTGCTTTCTTGCAGGGGCAGGGCTATACCTCCCAATCCAGTTGCTTTGATGGCCTGATCTGTAAGTAAATACCAGTTGCTGCAGGATACATGGATACTGCTGCTGACACAGGGGTTGCGCACCGTCCTGCTCTATTGTGGGCGTCTTGATCCCTTTCATTCATGTTCCGGGTATAGGGCTGATCGGATGCCTGTTGTTGTCTCCATTGCCACTTGAGACATTTTCTGCAATCCTTCTTCTGATGTCCTGGGGATTTACACCAAAAGCATTTGCCTGTCATATCATTACCTTGTGCATCCATCTGTCTTACTTGCGGGTATGTTTTTTTCTGCCTGTCCACCATTGTTTCTGGGGGTCCACCTTTTTTCCCTGACCCTGTACTAGGTGGACAGTGACCACAGGAGCCTTGGACGTACGTACGTACGTACGTACGTACGTACGTACGTACGTACGTTCCCTTTCTACATCTTCTATGCCTTCCAGGACTTGTAACAGAGCTGCTATATCCATCGTCATAGCTTCTGGTCGGATCTGGAAAAGCTGAGATCTTAATTCATTTTTTAAACCATTTAAAAAAATGTGTCTTTAAAATTCTTGCTCCTGCAGCGTCACCTACTGGATATCCTTCATTCTCTTGTCTAACTACAAGTTTATCATAGTACTGCCGTACTGTGTCTGTTTTTTGCACAATGTCTGGTGAGGCGAGTGCTGTTTCTTGTATTGTAAAACATCTACACTGTACTCTTGCTAAGAGATTTGTTCCACTTGCTCTAGTGTATCTTTTGTCTGCTGCTGGCCTGTCTGCAATTCTTTCTCTACCGCCTGCTGCATTGGGCAGCCATTTGTTCCATAAGGGAATGTTCTCCAGAATTTACCGCTGTTCTAATAATTTGCTCTAAATCTATCCAGCAAGGTCTGTATATACCAAATACTTGTGACAATTATTTAAAAAAATGCAGGAGGATTTTTACTCATATCTGGTAATTCATTTACAATTCTTAACATATCAGACTGGAATCATGGTGTGTATTGTTCCTGATCAATGTCTGGGGTTTGCTTCTGATTAATCTTCCCCTGCATCAAAACTGGATTATAGAAACTTTTAGAATCTCAGATAACAAAGTACCTTAGTAATGAGTACTATACTACTGTCTCCAACTACCTAACAGCTGAGAACTCTTTCCTAAACCAAGACTAAAATACACATTGCTTATATGTAAAATGGCTTATGGGAACATATAAATCTACATACGTATGCATGATCACCCATTAATATAATTTGCAGTAGCATGTTCTATTTAGTTAAACTTACTGTTTTCTAATTATTTTTAGGATCCTATAAGGCATTCAGGAATGAAGTGACAGTTATTTCCCTCATGCAACTTTTATTTACTGTCATATTATCCATATTCTGCAGTCAAAAGCATTTTACATCCGTATGTATGTACATATTACAGTATGCTCTTTTACATAGCAGCATTATCTATACATACTGTTCCTTTATTTTTCCTGGGCCACATTAAATCCTTTCAGCTTATAAACGAGGGGGCAGCAAAATCGCAGTTCCCATTACATGTACACATTGCTGTTTCCCTGTATATACACTGGTGTGCATATAATATAAAAATTATAACAAAGGATTAGACATTTCTCTCTGATAAATCAATGCATGTACAAAGTCTGTTTTCTTCTAGGGGCATTATGTTGCCAAGACCTATGGCATTATTATTTCTCATATATACAGATGATGTATTAAAAGTAGTAGATCTTTTCTTTGTCTTAATTCATCCTCAATTTCCTTAGACAGTTTGCCAAATTTTTAGAAACAATTCTTTTTAATCCAATGTGTATTGTTTGTTTGAAATATCTGACATTGGTCCGGATAAAGGGTCCCTTCTTCTGGAAATCCTGCTCTTTTAAAAATCACACTTATACCTTTAAGTGCTCTCTTCTCTTCTCTTTCACTGACATCTTCCATGGGAGTCTTATGCCTGGATTTACTACCATGTGCACCCATTGCATGAATGATCAGTTCACCTTACAATGTCTTTATGGGCTGCAAACGTTGTAATCTGAGAATATCACTTATCTATTTTTAGCTATTAGGAAGATACCTCTGTTTAAAAGACAAATTTATACTGTAAACAAACAAAAAGAAATGGTTTAAACTGTGTGATTGTTTTCTATTTCTTACCTAGACAAACGGCAAAGAAGAAAATTCGATACTACCAAGTCCACATAGACTTTTTCAACCACTGAATCATACGTCTCTTATATTCGCATGGATTACCTTTTTCAATAATGTTTCTAACATCTTTGTCTAACAATTTCAAACTCTCTGGACAAACAGGAATAAACTCAACTGGCAGATGATTGATGGGTAAAAAACATAGAAAATAGGGGTAGGCTCCACCAATAATTTGCAACAATATATCAGGATTAATATGACAGCCCACTACTGCAGCAAAACCTGTGTCAACCTTACAAACAAAACTAAAGTCAGTTTTGTGCAATATACCTTTAAATTCACAATAATCAGACTCAATATCGGAATTACACCACAGTAATATTGAACATTTGCAATTCTGACATGTCATTTAAAAATAAAACCAAATTTTTCATTGCAAATGTGAAACTGAAACTTATGTACTTACTTTATCAGAGAACACAGGTTCTCTATCACGTATACTACCTGCACATAGAGGAACAGACTGGTAGATAGTATACAGACACTGAGAGAGTAATGAAGTTGAAAATCAATCTTTAGATTACTCACCTGGGGTTTTGTCAGTGGTTGTATACGTGCATCAGCAGCTTTGTCATCTGCTGGCAGGAGCATCAGTAATCCCGGACTAGCCCCCATGTAATGTTGGAGATAAACTCCTGTAGCAACTTCCTTTGGTTGTCTGTTCAATACCTTTACAAATCAATTGAGGGACTCAGGGGCAGATGTATTAACCTGGAGAAGGCATAAGGAAGTGATAAACCAGTGATAAATGCAAGGTGATAAACACACCACCCAATCAGCTCCCATATGTAAATTAACAGTTAGGAGCTGATTGGCTTGTGCATTATCACCTTGCACTTAACACTGGTTTATCACTTCCTTATGACTTTGATAAAGCTAATTATTTACCTTTTAACATAAGCTATATACTTATTATAGACAATGTATGCAATAGGCGCACGTGGTGCCGTAATGGTACGCACTTAGCGTAGCAGACGCTAGGCCGTGGTCGAGACGCACGAGCGGCACGTTTGCTCACGGCTTACGCTTATATCGAGCACGCTATAGGCGGCCCGAGTTCCGTACTGCTACACTATTGGCGTAGCGGACGCTGTACCGCGAGAGTGGGATACGAGCGGCGCTGATGCTCACTGAATTACACACAGAAAACCTTGTTAACAACACACTGTAAGGGTATGCTTATGCTGTAAACCTTAGTACTGTAATATTACCACAATGTAACGCTGATTAACCTGGATGATATGAAAGCTGTTTGAGCGATTGAGACGCTCAGAAACCCTTTATAATGTCTAGTGAAACACACACTACTTGCTAAGGTTCCAACACCTTTATAGACGATATTAGTAAGTAAAACGGAAAAGAAAACAGTTTACAGCTTATTCACTACAGTCCTAACATAAATACCTAAACAGAATAACTAAACAGAAATATACACAATAGCGAACGATCGTAAACACAAATACATAGAATAAGAATGAATGGCTTACATTAAACGGGTAACAAAAAGAGAACAATTGCATACACACAGAGTAACGAAATGGCCACAGAGAAACTTACACACGTGGGAATGACTCGTAGGCGCTATCTGGAAACCAGCTCTCAGTCATCACGGGGAAAACCTTTGTGGAGAGAAGTGAGTGCTGGTCTGGCTATGGGGGTCTTTATATACACCGTGTACTGTACAATACAATGGTCCTATAATCTCATTGTTCATTGGACACAGGAATGTCCCTCCGCATTATAACAAAAGGTCAAAGGTGGATTCGAACAGGTGGGCTCTGACTATTTCAAACTGCTCAGATGGGAGGTATCCTCAAGATTACCGCCGCATGGATAATGAACTGCAAATACAGTAAATGTCCATAAACTACTCATAGACATAACTATACGCAGGAGCGATTAATCTCTTCCTAACCAACACTGGATTGTTTCTAATAAAATACTCTTCAGTTAGGTACTAGACACCACTGTTCAACCTTTATCAGACCCTTCGTATCATGCAAAGAGGAATTCCCAAGTCCCTGAACCATTTACACTAAACATACTTGCAGACATTATTAAGGGGAATATTATCTACAAAACGCACTATAAAGGTTAAATATGCTGCGATCGAGTCGCTCGCTACAAGCCCACAAACTCTACCGTAACCACACATCCCCATGCGCAGGCGACGTTGGAGCGTCCCTTACGCAACCTGAGGGGATGCGTACGCACGGGGGAGTGGGTGCACGAGCAGCGGGCATGTGCATTGGGGTTAGTACAAGGCATTGGGAATAACGATATTTTTCGACTTTGACAACTTCTACAGGTTAATACATCTACCCCTCAGAAATTAAACACAACACAGGGTTATGTTCAGCAAAATTAGGCTATATTGGTTCATTTGTCTAGGTTTATTATAAGCAAAAAAGGTAATTACACAAGCACTTTATGTGTTTCACAAACAAAACATAATAATCATTTCTGAGAGACAGGGAACCTTGCACTTGTGGTTACCCCCCTCCTTCCTGTCCTTGAGAATGAGTCTGTATTCCCCCAGTACACTGTCTCACAACATGTTCCAGTAAATCAACCTAACCTTGTGATTAGTAAATAATTATTTCTAACTTATGAAATGTCAGCATTACTTATAACTTCTTAGCAAAAGCATTTCTTCATATACTCAAAAATGGCTACTGTTATACAAAATGGCCGCTTAGCATAACGCTGTCTCTTTTATAAACAGGTTGAGTAAACCTTATCCAAAATTCAAAATTACATATTTTTGGTTCCCATACTGATTTAATGACATATATATATATATATATATATATATATACATATTATATTGTATATCTATATAATATATCTATATATACACATAATATATATATATATATATATATATATATATATATATATATATCATTATCTCAGTAGGGGACCCAAAAATTTGGGAATTAGTATTTTGGATAAGGGATACTCAACCCTGTATAGATAGATAGATAGATAGATAGATAGATAGATAGATAGATAGATAGATAGATAGATAGATAGATAGATAGACATATAGTTTGAATATTGTGACAAAGTTTTTTATTTTAGTAATACAATTTAAAAGGTGAAACTAATATATTATGTAGACTTATTACATACAAAGTGAGATATTTCAAGCCTTTATTTGTTATAGGCTCACAGTTCACAGTTTAAGAAAACCCCAAATCCAAAATCTCAGAAAATTAGAATATTACATAAAATTAATAATAAAGGGATTTTAAATACAGAAATGTTGGCTCTCTGTAAGGTTTAATCATGCATATGTACTTAGTACTTGGTTTGGGTGACTTTTGCATGAATTACTGCCTCAATGCAGTGTGGTGTGGATTCTATCAGCCTGTGGCACTACTGAGGTGTAATGGAAGACAGGGCACTTCAGTAGCAGCCTTCAGCTCTTCTGCATTGTTCAGTCTCATGTCTTCCATTTTCATTTTGGCAATGCCTCATAGATTCTTTATGGGGTTCAGGTCAGGCGAGTTTGCTGGCCAGCACAGTAATCCCACGGTCATTTAACCAGGTTTTGGAACTTTTGGCTGTGTGGGCACATGCCAAGTCCTGCTGGAAAATGAAGTCAGCATCTCCATAAAGCTTGTCTGCTGAAGGAAGCATGAAGTGCTCTAAAAATGTCCTGGTAGATGGCTGCATTAACTCTGGACTTAATAAAGCACAGTGGAAAAACACCAGCAGATGACTTGGCTCCTAAAATCAACACAGACTGAGGAAACTTCACACTGGACTTCAACCATCTTGGATTGTGTGCCTCTCCATTCTTCCTCCTTACACTGGGACCTTGGTTTCCTAATGAGATGCAAAATTTGCTCTCATCAGAAAAGAGGACTTTGAACCACTGAGGAACAGACCAGTTCT